>NW_026057583.1:0-35112 GCF_023721935.1 Panthera uncia
TACTTCTGAGGCGCCTGGGTGGCTCAGTCGGTTAAGGGTCCGACTTCGGCTCAGGTCACGATCTCGCAGTCCGTGAGTTCGAGCCCCGCGTCGGGTTCTGTGCTGACTGCTCAGAGCCTGGAGCCTGTTTCAGATTCTGTGTCTCCCTCTCTCTCTGACCCTCCCCCGTTCATGCTCTGTCTCTCTCTGTCTCAAAAATAAATAAACGTTAAAAAAAAAATTTAAAAAAAAATTACTTCTGCTTCCCCATCTCTTACTCTGCTGGTTAGGGAAAGCTTTATCATCCCAAAGAGCAGGTGTCGAGGATGCTTCCGAGAGGCCAGAGGAGCATGCTAATCTCCACAGGTGACCCACTGTTGTCCTGTGCTGGGACTGGGAAGCACAGGCTGTTGAAAGACCATAGGTCAGTGTTCTCCAGGCGCCAGAGGGAGCAAGCTACAGCATTATTCCTGTGGCAGTGTTTGAATACTCAGGGTCATCTTTCACCTAATAAGTGAGGTTGGAGGCTGTGTTTCGTCCTTAAAAGAAAGTATTTGACAGTTGCCATCAGCTTGTTTCATCAACATGCCGTAGACAAGTTCTTGACAAATTATTCATCTGTACTCTTGATGACTATTCAGATTCTTTAGCGATTAGAAGCAGGGCTATGCCACTCCCATCCACTTAAAAAGCAGCAGCAGGGCCACCTGGGTGACTCAGTCGGTTAAGCGTCCGACTCTTGACTTCGGTTCAGGTCACGATCTCATGGTTTGTGAGATCGAACCCTGTGTCAAGCTGTGCACTGAATGCAGGGCCTGCTTGGGATTTTTCTCTCTCCCTCTCTCTCTGCCTCTTCCCCTGATCACACTCTCTCTTTCTCTCAAAATAAGTAAATAAACTTAAAAAAAAAAAAAAAAAAGGCAGCAGCATCCGCCCCACCTATGTTGCTGACATTTGGTGAGCTTTCTGGCTCTGAGGTTTTAAACCCTGTTGCTCCTTGGAATCACCTGGATGCTTTTTTAAAGTCACTGCACCTGGGCCCCACCTGGAGCTACTCTGATGCAATCATTGGTCTGAAGAGGGTCTCTGGCATTGGTATTTTTTAAAAATCCTTTTTAAAGACGTGTTAACTACAGGGTGTAACTACGTGTACACCCAAGGTAGGAACATGCTACCTCACGTCCAATTTCCCGGCCATCCCCGGTGCCGGGTGGATTTCTCTAAACTCTGGGGTTGGAAGGGCGTGAACTTAAAATTTAATCAGCCTCTTTTCGGTCTTAACCACCATTCTCCGTTTTGTAGGCTTGAGACTCTGATCTATGATCTGACACGGTCTCTTCCCCTAGAGCAGAAATGTTTGAAGTTCAGTGAAATCTTAGCCCTGGGTGGGGAAAATGCTTTCAAAGCAAGTGAAAATACAAGGTTACAAGTGAAAACACAAATCACACCTTCATGACTTGACGTAACTAAAGTCTACGGGCAGGGTTTTTTTTTTTTTTTTTTACGTTTTATTTTTATTTTTTTGAGACAGAGAGAGACAGAGCATGAACGGGGGAGGGTCAGAGAGAGGGAGACACGGAATCCGAAACAGGCTCCAGGCTCCGAGCTGTCAGCACAGAGCCCGACGCGGGGCTTGAACTCACGGACCGTGAGATCATGACCTGAGCCGAAGTCGGTGCTCAACCGACTGAGCCACCCAGGCGCCCCAATGGGCAGGTTTTAACAGGGAACCAAGGTTGACCCTTGAATAGCACTGGGGGTTGGGGGTGCAGCCCCCATATGGTCGACAATCTGCATATAAATTCTGACCCCCCCCCCCCCCACTTAACTACTAATAGCCTACTGTGGACCAGAAGCCTTCGTGATAACATAAACAATCGATTAGGGGCGCCTGGGTGGCTCAGTCGGTTAAGCCTCCGACTTCAGCTCAGGTCACGATCTCATGGTCCGTGAGTTCGAGCCCCGCATCGGGCTCTGGGCTGATGGCTCAGAGCCTGGAGCCTGCTTCCGATTCTGTGTCTCCCTCTCTCTCTGACCCTCCCCCGTTCATGCTCTGTCTCTCTCTGTCTCAAAAATAAATAAACGTTAAAAAAAAAAAATTAAAAAAAAAAAAACAATCGATTAATACTTATTTTGTATGTTCTGTGTATTATATGGAACTCTTTTTTTTTATGTTTTATTTATTTTTGAGAGAGAGAGAGCATGAGCAGGGAAGGGCAGAGAGAGAGAGGGAGAGAGGATCCGAAGCAGGCTTTGTGCTGACAGCAGTGAGCCCAATGCAGGGCTGGAACTCACGAACCGTGAGATCACAACCTGAGCTGAAGTCAGACGCTCAATCGACCGAGCCACCCAGGTGCTTCTATGTATTGTATTCTTATAATAAAATAAGCTAGAGAAAAGAACATCATGGGGGGGCGGGCACCTAGTTGCCTCAGTCAGTAGAGTGTGTGACTCCTGAGCTTGGGGTCATGAGTTTAAGCCCCACGTGGGGCATAGAACTTAATTTAAAAAAAGGAAAATTATAAGGAAGAGAAAATACATTTACAGTACTGTACTGTAAAAAATCTGCATGTAAGTGGACCTACACACAAACCCATGTTGTTCAAAGGTCAACTATAATTGAATTTAAGAAGCAGGATATTAAAGTCACCTTCAGGATCAACCTTTAGAAATATAAGACTTGATTGTACAATTATAGCATACTGTTTAGTGATGTTTATTTTTTAAGTTTGTTTATTTTTGAGAAAGAGGGAGAGTAGGAGCAGGAGAGAGACAGAGGAGAGAGAGAGAAAATCCCAAGCAAGCTCCACACTGTCAGTACAGAGCCCAGCATGGGGCTTGAACCCACAAACTATGAGATCATGACCTGAGCCAAAACCAAGATTGACTGAGCCACCCAAGCGTCTCGTTATGGTTTTTTTTTTAAGTTTTTAAAATTTATTGCGTGTGAGAGAGCAAATGGAAGGGGCAGAGAAGGGGGGAGAGAGAATCCCAAGCAGGCTCTGCACTGTCAGCACAGACCCCAATGCGGGGCTCGAACTCACGGACCATGAGAACATGACCTTAGCTGAAACCAAGAATGCGACGCCTAACTGACTCAGCCACCCAGGCATCCCCTATCATGTTTATGGTAAAAGCAAATTGGAACTGATAAATATGTTCTTGCAACCCTCCTATCAATTGTGATAGACCAGAAAGCAAATGTGTTTACTCGGGTCTGTCCATCTGATTGATCCTAGGTCTTTGCAGGGTGCAGAACATCCACTGGGTTAAGAAATGGTCTCTGTGCTTCTTGAGGGGATTTTCTCCCATCTTTGTCCAGGAAAGTTATGTCCAGGATCACCACATATAGCTGCACAGGTTGTACACTGAACAACTTGAGGGGTACCATTCATATCACAGTCTTTTTGATTGGCAACCCCTTCAGTTGGGTATCACCTGAGTAAAATACCTGCTGTCACTCAGCCTCTATGAGCCAAATAAAGTCCCTCTCCCTTGGAGGGTCTTGGGCTCTGACAGGAGCAAAAACCAGACAAGACCTGTTCAGCATGGAGGCCTGAGGTCTCCAATTCAGATGCCAAAGTGATCACTTGGAAATATCTTTATTCCCCTTGCCTTTACTAGGGGATTCTCTGTTATTTTCTCCCCTAAGTTGGAGGTATCTCTAGAGGGCCTGGTTCCGGAACAAATCATCGCTTTTGGTTATAGTAGTAGGGAGAGGACTCAGTTCTGACACTCCCCAGGGTTCCTGCTCAGAGATGACAGGGGAGCCCTTGGCCGGTGCAGCAGAAATGGTAACGAGGCGCTGAGATCCAAGACTTCAGTGTCCCTCTCCCTCCCCAGGGGACAGAGGCCCAACTTCCAGCCTCAGTGTCGGATTCTTCCACCTCTTCCAGTCTGTCCCCCTGGCTTACCTACGTGGGCAGGCCACTTCTCGTGTTCCCCTACCTGTACTGCGACATGTGACACCTGTGCCCCATAGGGCTCCTGGGAGGGTCACATGTGGGGAACACTTAGCATCTGGCTCAGGGAAGATTGTGAAAGACCGGTTCCTTCTCTTTCCTCTCTTCCTTCATGCAGTCTGCCCATTGCCCAAAGCCCTTCCGTCCCCCGCCCTCTGTCACCCTGTCTGGGGTCCCCCCTTCTGTGCTCAGCCCAGCCCAACTCCTCTTGCGGTTCCAGAAGATGAGCAATGTCCCAACTGCCCTTCGCAGAAAGAGGTGGGCACTGCCAGGCTGCGGTGGCTCTTCCAGCCAGAGGGAGAGGAGATGGGGCAGGACAGGCCTGCGGGGCTCCCGGGAAAGCCCCACAGGGGACGCTCAGCCCTCTTCCTCCAGCTGAAGGCCCCCGCTCTAAACTGCCCAGCTGGCACCCACGGGCTCTCTGGTCTTCTCATTGGTGAACCCCGGGCTCTCCACAACACAGCTTCTGAACCCAGGAACTGGTTCCCCGAGTTGCGGTCTCTCACCCTGCTCAGATTGTGTGCCAAGGCCAGGAGGAAAAGGACACTGCCGACCCCCCACCCCCACCCCCCGGGGCCTCAGGCCACCTGGGGGCCAATGACGTGAAGGGAGCCACCTGGCCTGACTTCCTGCCCCTCCCCCACGGTTGGCCAGAGGCCCCAGGGCCGATGTCTGGCTCTTCTCCCACAGGCCACTCCTGTCCCCTGCTCTGTAGAACTGCTTTAGCGCCTACATTTGCTTAATCCCCCCTCGCCCAGGTGCTTCCTGTGACCCATAATGACGCTTAGTGGACAAAAGAGAACAGGGGCTCTCCTGGAGCAGGAGAGCAGCCCCAGCTTCTGCCCAGCCCACCGGCCTGACCTATTGCTGCTACTGCTGCTGCTGGGAATCCTGGTGCATGCTGGGAATCCAAGTGCATGCTGGGACTCCGGTCAGTTCCTCCATGCATTTTGGTTTCGCTTGGAACAGTTCCAACCTTGGAACTGTTGGTTTCTAGTCCGTGGTGTGCACTCCCCGAGATGAAGGTAAGAACTCCGTGGGAACAGAGAGACACCTGAGGACTTGAGTGCGTGGGAACCGGCCACCCACTGCACAAACCCAACTCTGATCCTGAAGACGTGTACTGTGCACCAGCTAGCAAAAAGGATCCACAA
This sequence comes from Panthera uncia, assembly GCF_023721935.1. Lineage (NCBI taxonomy): Eukaryota > Metazoa > Chordata > Mammalia > Carnivora > Felidae > Panthera > Panthera uncia. The sequence continues at coordinate 5,096 of NW_026057583.1, forward strand.
GAAAGTGTTCTTGACTTCTTAGGAGGGGACTGACTCTAAGGTCTAGGCTGCTGCTATGAGAGGCGAGAACTAATCCTGGAATATGTGCGAGACGCTGCTCACGTGGACGCCACCCGTGGATACGTCGGGTCCTGAAGGTGGTACAAACACAGCTGCACACACTGAGGCTTTGCCATATATCGTGATGCCCCCTGAGCCAGTGGCACCCATTCATTGAAGCATCTTATTGACCCCCTGGGAAGAAGAGCTTCATAAGACCTTTTAGCAAGTTCCCAGGGGAAGTACCCCAGAAAAAAAAACAGCAGCGGCCTTCATGATATAAATACAAAGACAGTAAAAGATCCCCAGGTCTCTGGCTTCTCAGAAAGACACGGAAAAACTGGATTAGGAGATCCAGTTCTCACCTTGGCCACTGGATGAAAATTTGAGGCGAAGACCAATGACTTAACAGCTCAAGTCCCACAAAGAGGTTGGATCAGAAAGAACATCTTGGGCCCGAAGAACAGAAGGGAGGAAGAGTGTGCCTGGGAGGAATAAGCCTGCCGTACCTCAGGGTGATAGGTGGCCACTTATTAGTGGCTCACCAACTTTATTTATTTATTTATTTATTTATTTATTTATTTGAATTAGAGATTGCAGGGGAGAGGGGCAGAGGGGGAGAGAGAGAGAGAGAGAGAGAGAGAGAGAGAGAGAGAGAATCTCAAGCAGGTTCCATGTTCAGCATGGATCCCAACGCGGGGCTCGATCCCACGACCCCAGGATCACGACCCAAGCTGAAATCAAGAGTCAGATGGTCAACCCACTGAGCCACGCAGGTGCCCCAGTGGCTCCCCAGCTTCAAACATTGGTTTCCCACTGGCCAGAATGGAGCCCCTCTAGAAACTGTGACTCACTGGAGGTGTCCACGTTCTAAGGCCCTAAGCTGGAAGGAACATGGGAAAATGTTGGGCTGGTTTCTCTTCCTCCCGTGAAGAGAATGATGCTGGCTTCATCTTTGTTACATACTCTAGAATCGGATTTACTGAAGACAACAAGGGTATCTGCAACCCCCCAAAACTGAAGGAGTCTCATGAGAATATCCCATGGTGCCGTTCTCTCCTGGCTCAGTACTCTGCAGACCACTTCTGGCTTTTTGTCCTCATGCTCCATGCATGGCCTTGCCCTCTTGCCTTGGTTCATAACTACAGAGAAGATAGGAAAAGAAAAGAGTTCTAACCAGACTTCAAGAACTTGACCTCCAGGGCCCTCGCTCAGCACCATGTTCAGAGCCAAGTTCAGACCCCAAGGCCTCTTGAAATATTCACCGGAGAAGGCATCTTGGAGGAGCCGTGCAATGGGTGTTTGCCTTCAGAAGCACCAGATCTCTTCACCACTGGGAAACCTGGCTGCGGTGCTCCCCGCTTGCCCGTCGAGAATCACACACATCCAGGAAAACCCTTGTTGGATCTTTGGCTCAGCGCTCCAAGATGGCGGCAGCAGCAGCAGCAGCAGCAGCAACAGTTCTTAGGAAATCCAGCCACCCCCCCAGGGCTCTGGAGAGCAGCAGGGCTGGCCACCAGTAAAGAACCTACGATGCTTTCAAAGCTGGAGTTGCTGGCAGGAGTCCTAATGGTGGCCCTTGGTTTCTTGCAGACATTGATGAGTGCCTCTCAAGCCCTTGTCTGAATGGAGCCACCTGCGTGGACGCCATCGACTCTTTCACATGCTTATGCCTTCCCAGCTACCGAGGGGACCGGTGTGAGATTGGTACGGCCGTCTCGGCTTCAGCTAATGTTACTAACTGCTGCACCCCCTCCTTCTCCTTCACCCTTCCCTTCTAACCACAGGCTCTGGGCCCTGGCTGGGGGCCCCCAAGGCCCATCCAGACAGCCATTTCAGGGGCAACGACCGAGAAGTCTGCCTCACTCACTCCCAGTCTTCCTGCTGTTCCTTGTGGCAACCCTCCTCCGGGGCATTGGCTGATCTGACCGCAGGAGAGACACGCAGGCCGGGCCAGCCTGCACTTTGGAAGGTGGGGCTCTGGGGGACCTTTAAAACACTAACCTTCTTCAGGGCTTCCAGACCTGCTGAGACCGCATCGAGGTCGGTGCATGCATCAGACTAAGAGGACAGAGCTGATCCCGTGCCTTTGTCTTGAAGGAAGCTATGGGTGGGAGTAATTAATTGGTTCTCACTCCAGATGACAGCAAAGATCTTCCAGCAGTCGTGAGCCCGCGTCTGCCCGCTGTATTGCCCGTGGGACCTCCGCGGCCCCTCTGTGGCCTCGGGAGCCGCCATGCCACACTGGCCACGCTGCCTCTCTCTTCTGTGGCAAGAGCTGTGTTCTGTCTGCCTGAGAGCTCCCGTGTCACCAGCAGGCTCAAGTCATGCTTGAGCAGGGACTGCTGCCCGTCACCTTGTCACCACCACCATGACAGCTGCCATGTCAGTCAGTGCCACTCCGGCCCATGCTTCCTTCCCTCCCCCCCTCCTGCAAGGCAAAAGGCTGGCCAGAGACGACAGAGCCTCACTGCAAGGGGCAGGGGCTGAGTTTCCCCTCCTGGTCCTTGCCAACCCCCTGCTCCTGCACCTCGGCCAGGCTCTGCCAGGGGAGCTGTGTGCCCGGAACTTCCCAGGGCCGGCTGGAGCCCTCGGCTCTCTCGCCTCTGGTGCTCCTGGTCTGCCCCCTTCCCTCCAGGATCTCAGGGCCATCCCCACTCAGAAAGGGGGAGATGGGGCTTGTAGTTACTAGTTGCAGTAACCCCCACAGAACTAGAAGCGTGCCGGGGTTCAAAACCATTTTCTATGACCCCTCAAGCTAAATGTCCCAGAGACTTCAGAAAGCAGATGAAACTCCTGGGCAATCTCCCTTTGGTCCTAAGCAGGGTGGGGAGGAGTTTCGGATTGCATGTTCCTCGGAGGCACTGCTAAGGTTCCAGGCCGGTGGAGGAACTTAAGGCTTCTGGAAGAAAAGGCCCGGACCCTCTTCTTTCCCTGCCGCCTCCCACTCTCCACCTCTGCCCCAGGAAACTGGTGCATGGGGTCTTGGCCGGGGGGCTGGGAGGGAGGGGAGAGTCATAAGGCTTCTCTCCCCAGGATGCCAAAATATTTGCGCAGAGGACAAGCATCTGGTGCGTCCTCACAGACAACAGCTCTTAGATGCCAGACCAGGAAAGGAGGTGCTCTGCCAGACTGGAGGCAGGGTCTCCACGGGGCGCTGCACTCTGGCGGGGCACAGAGACGGTGCCGGGTCGCCCAGCTAAGCCAAGCCAGGCCCCGTCTCTTCTCCCGGTTCAGTCCGGCGGGTGTCTCATGGCTCGGCTCCCGGCCCTGCTGCTCCTTCCGGGCTCCCTGCAGTTCCGTCAGTGTTTCCCCAGAGCCACCCTCCTGCATGCCCCGCACCCTCCCAGAGCAGCTGCGGCCTCTGGGTTTGCCTGCTCAGCTCGGCCCTCAGCCCTTCCAGCCCTGGAATGAGGTCTCTGGTCTCCCCCGGACGCCGAGCTACCTCTTTGCAGGCACCTTCTTTCCAGACCTTGGCCTCGCTCCGTGGAGAAGCAGTTGGCTGCAGGGGACCGGTGACCTTCCCCCCAGCCCTCCTGTTGCTTGACCTCTTCTCCTCAGGCTGCTGGCCTCTGCGTGTCCTCTCTTTCTGCCTTCCCCTGCGTGTCTGTCTTTCGGTCCTGCCAAGCACCCACCCCTCAGCCTAAGCCTCCTTGCCCTCAGGTCCCGGTCCCCCCCCCATCCTGGGTCAGCCAGACTATCGGTAGCACCCAGTAAAGGAGGCTCCATTCAGCCGGAGGGGTTCCCGGCCCTGCACTTGGCCCCCAGGCCTGAGCAGCAGCCCTCCCCACCCCAGGAGAAGGAGGAGGAGGGGGTCTTAGAATTCCCTCTGTCTGCTGGTGTGCTGGCTGCTGTTTAGCAACTGGCTCCTGAAGAGGAAGCAGGAGCCCTGACACATAGCACCTGCCAATCTCCCAGGTTTATAACGCTCCCACCAGGACCAATTTACGGCTACCAGTGAGATGTCGCTGGGGGCAGAGATGGGGAAAGGCACTCCCAAGAGCCGGCTCCTGCCCCTGCCTCCGTCCGTCCCCTCAGCCTGCTCCAAGATCTCCAAACCAGTCCCTTCCCCTGAACTCAGAACCCATTACCCACATAGGTTTGTGAGGAGAGAAGCTCCTCCCTCTTTTCACCTGCTCTCCAGAAATTAAAAGCCGGGGCCCCTGGGTCGCGGACCCCGGGTTGGCTACCTCCTCCTCTGAGAAAGAGGCAGATATCCTGGGCGCAGCTCAGATAGACAGACTTAGAGCTTTGAGTCATCTTTAAACCCAAAGCAGACTTACTTCTGTCCCTCTGTCCCCACCCGAGGTGCTATTTCATGCCCTCGGCGCTGCCTGCAGCTCCCTGCCTCCCTCACACACTCCCTATAGCTCCCTGCTTCCCTCCCCGCGGCTCCTGGGAGCCTCTGACCCATGTTGGGCCTCAACCTCAACACCTCCCACCTCGCCACCTCTCTTCTCCAGCCCTGCAGAGCAGAAAAGCTCTGGGGTGGGGTGGGGGTGGGGGCGGAGGGCGACATCAGGGAGAGAAAGAGTGGAGATGTGCCCAGAGGCTCTGGGGCTCCGGGGCCAGGCCTTCCTGGCTTCCAACTTCAACCTCATCCGTATGGGCCTCTCCCTTCAAGGACGGACACTGAAGGCCGGGTGGATGTAGGAATCTGGCGAAAGACTGGCGGCACTGGGCACGCCCAGTCGGCCCCGGGGCCTCTCTCTTCAAGCCCCCGACCTGTGTTGCAGACCAAGAGCTGTGTGAGGAGGGCTGGACCAAGTTCCAGGGCCACTGTTACCGCTACTTCCCCGACCGCGAGAGCTGGGTGGATGCGGAGAGCCGGTGTCGGGCACAGCAGTCACACCTGAGCAGCATTGTCACCCCAGAGGAGCAGGAGTTTGTCAACAGTGAGTGCGGCGGGGCCTCACCCGCCAGACGTCAGCAGACTTGGACCCAGAGAGGCCGCAGGGGTGGGAGGCAGGGGGGCGGTGCAGGGAGGGGCAGAAGGGTGTTTCCGAAACCAGGGCCGCACCGGAAGCCCACCACGTGCCACGGTCAGTGCCAGACTAAGCCCGTGGCTGTCACCAGTCTTCACCAGCTTGGGTGGTGGCCGAAGTGCACTCCGGACATGCATGTGCGGAGAGCCTTGTCAGGGCCTTAGAAGTAGGTGACGTGCCCCCAGGAGCCTGCCTACCCCCTGCCACCCCTCCATCCTCTCTGCCTCGGTTTCTCAGACACCCTCAGGGTGTCCAGCGCCGTGCCCAACACCCACACTTCTCTCTAGACAACGCCCAAGACTACCAGTGGATCGGCCTGAACGACAGGACCATCGAAGGGGACTTCCGCTGGTCAGACGGACACTCCTTGGTGAGCCCCGGGAAGAGTTGGTGGCCCAGAGGAGGGGAGGGAGCAGAGACCCCCAGAGAGGGACATGGTCAGACCACATACACTCACTGAGCAGCTGCTGGGCTGGGAGCCCTGGGGGCAGGGACCATGTGTGGTTCATCTCTGCCTCTGGAGACCGGCCCAGGGCCGGGCAAGTCGAGTGAACACCGGCCTGGGAAGAGGGGGACGAGGAGGGCAATGATGGAATGAAGGCACGCCACCAGAAGGGCCACGTGGAAGCTTTAGAGGGCTCCCTTGCCCGCAGAGGACTCGAGTCTGCCCGAGGAGGCAGGCAGAAGGAAAGCAATATAGATGCCAAGTAGACAGTACACGTAGTCAGCGCTGCAGGTCAGCCGAGGACATCAGGGAAGCCTCCCTGGAAGACGTGAACGGCCACAGAGCCATGTCTCTACCGCCCAATCCTACCTAAGCGAGGCAGCAGTGAGACCAGCCCCTGCCGGAGGGGGAGCGGCACGGGCTCATGGTGAGGGACTGAGGAAGAAGGCGGTGTCAAGCTCCTGCCTTAGCCTCACCCCTGCCCCCCTCCACCCCACCCCCTGCAGCAATTTGAGAACTGGCGCCCCAACCAGCCGGACAACTTCTTCGTCAGCGGAGAAGACTGCGTGGTGATGATCTGGCACGAGAAGGGAGAGTGGAATGACGTTCCCTGCAATTACTACCTGCCCTTCACGTGTAAAAAGGGGACAGGTGAGCAGCCTCCTGGGAGGGGTCCGGCCTGGTTGGAGTCAAGACTTTCGGCTCCTGCCATGGGACCTGGGGGGAGTCCCCCTATCTCCTGGCTGCTGATGGCCCTTCACCGCTGACCTGGGGGGTCTAGTGTCTCAGGGCCAAAGACAAGAGCAGGTCCACTCCTAGGGACCGTTGACAGGGACAGGTGATGGTCACAGGCTAGAGGACAGACCAGCCCCTACACACACACACACACACACACACACACGCAGTCCCCTGGGCACCAGCACAGAAGTCACCCACGATGGCACGTGGGTGGGGAGCCCCATTCTCTTTGGTTGTCAGACCCCCGTCCTTAGCTCAGAGTCTGGGGATATAGAGGTGCTGGTAGAACATGCCCCTCCTTCCCGTCCCTCTTCCCTATACTGGCTGTTTTCTTTCTTTCTTTTTAATGTTTATTTATTTTTGAGTGAGAGAGAGGGAGACAGAGGTTCTGAAGCGGGCTCTGTGCTGACACCAGAGACCCTGATGCGGGGCTCGAACTCACGAACTGTGAGATCACAACCTGAGCCACCCAGGTGCCCTCCTATACCGGCCGTTTTCGTCAAGAAGTCACAGAAGATCTGCCTGGCTTTCCCCGCCGTCCCCACCTTTCTCCGTCCCTGTTGTCTTTTCCTCGCCCCCTCAAGACCCTCCTTCTATTCCCACCCTGCTGGTCTAAATCACTGAGAACCCCAGACATTATAACCAGTGGTTTCCAGATTCTCGGCACGGCGTGAAAATGCCCCTTTGCCAGCCACCAGGGCTGGTGGCCGGGTGTCCAGGCTCAGTGCCCCTTCCTTGGGCTCTGGACTGTCTCATCGCAGCCACAGGGGACCATGCGGGCTCATCACTGGCCTGAGTCCCTCTGAGAGCTCTTTCTCAAGGGTGTTTGCCCCTCAGTGGCCTGTGGAGACCCGCCGGTGGTGGAGCACGCTAGGACCTTCGGGCAGAAGAAGGACCGATACGAGATCAACTCCCTGGTTCGGTACCAGTGCACTGAGGGCTTTGTCCAGCGCCATGTGCCCACCATCCGGTGCCAGCCCAGCGGGCACTGGGAGGAGCCTCGGATCACCTGCACAGACCGTGAGCACCACCCCTCTCCACCCTTGCCGGGCACAGCGTTAGATCCTGCCCCCCTGTCCTCCTTCCTGTTCCGGCAGCACAGCAGCAGCTGGCCCTCGCCTGGGGATCCTGAACACCAGCTGTCTGCACCATCCCTGGGCTCAATCACACTCCCCCCACCCCTGCCCTCAGGGAGGGCTCGCTTTCGGGCGAGGATGAAGGAAAGCGCAGGTGGCCCGATTTCCCTTCTGACAGCACCTCAAACCCCCTTTAGCTCAAGTTGGTGCCAAGAAAAATCAAAACCAGAGAGCGGGGAGGTCAGGTTGCGTCCTCGAGTGCATGCTTTCTGCGGGGAGGGGAGGCGACAGAGAAGGGGCGAGCGGGGAGGGGTGAGGCCCGCCCAGCTCCCTTCCAAGCGGTCAAGATGCTCCTGTCTCCCTTTCACTGCAGCCTCCACGTACAAGCGCAGACTACAGAAGCGGAGCTCACGGCCCGCCCGGAGGAGCCGCCCCAGCACTGCCCACTGAAAGCATCCCGGACGCGCCCAGGATGCTGAGCCCAGGAGCCTCGCCAGGCTGACATCCCACACGGATGGGGTCCTCTTCTTGTCGCTTTCTGTCATATAAGGAATTCCATTAAAGAAGGAAAAAAACAAATCCCACATTGTGTATGCACCCACCCAGCCCCCCACCCCCTCCCAAATCGCCAGAACTGCATCTGATTTCCCCCCCAGTGCCAAAGCCAAGCAAACGTATTGTAACCCGTGGACTGAGTTTAGAGACATTTCTTCAATCTCCCGTTGTGCCTTTCCAGGGACCAGCGCAGGGACAGGGGGAGAAGGGGAGGGGTTAAGTTAAATAAAGAAGATTATTTTTTGTTTCCTGACTTTATCCAAGAGCAGTGCAATCGTTGGTTCTTTCACCTCCAGGGAGAGCTAGGGAGGAGGGAGGGAGGGAGGGGCACGAAGAACTGGAGCCCAAACCGCAGCTGAATGTATTGGATGAGGACCCAGGAGGGCCGCACCATCTGCATCCAGGAGGGAGAAGCCTGGGAGAGAGGGGGCGGGTTCCGCCGACGGTGAGGGGGCAGGAGAGAGCCATGGAGGGATCTTCCGCTGCGTGGGGGCCAGGTTCCCTCCCAGGGTCCCTCTTCCAGCGTCCTCCCACCCGGGTCTGCCACCAGAGCAGGTGTCGATCTCGGCAGGGCTGGGTGGGGGGCACTTCCTTCCCAGGGGGAGTGCCCCCCACCCCCTCTCCCCCCCCCCCCGGGACTGTGCAGGCACCAGAGTTCCGTGCACCTATTTATATTTTTGAAAACGAGATTATGATAATTATAATAATAAAGACATTGGAAGAGATCTATTTCTTTTCTTTTCCCTTCTTTTTTTTAAAGAGAAGGCAACCAGGGTCTGAGGACCACCGAAGGGGCTCTTAAGGAACGGAGGCAGTTGGGACACGTTTTGAGCAAATGATCCCGAGTTGGGTGAATCTTGTCTGTTCAGAAGGCCTGGAATAGTCACACCTGTTGTGCTTTATTTTTGTGAGGGTGCCTGTACGTTTGGTGGACTGTGTGTGTGTGAGAAAGCCAACGGGTGCTGTGTGTGGATTTGCAAGCTGGCACGTGGTCAAAGGACCATGACCATTAACTCACTTGAGCTAATGAGACATCTGGTCACTTTGCATAGTTTGGTTCTTTGATGGCACACTGCTCACACAGGAGTTGGTGGGTAGAGTAAGTCAAGAGCAGAGGCAAAATCAGGATTTATAAGAGGGAACGAAAACAGTTGACGACAGCCTGGAAACGGTGAATCTTTGCCTACACGTAGTTGTGGTTAGCTAGTTAGCTGGCCACTGGCAAAAAGTTTTGGGCATCCTGCCCTTAAGTAGGCTGTAGGATATCAACGAAAACAATTTCTTTTTTTTTATTTTTTTAACGTTTTATTTATTTTTGAGACCGGGAGAGACAGAGCATGAACAGGGGAGGGTCAGAGAGAGGGTGACACAGAATCTATGCAGGCCCAAATTTGAAAACCACAGACATAGTGGTGGGCTCGAACCCACAGACTGTGAGATCATGACCTGAGCCAAAGTCGGCCGCTTAACCGACTGAGCCACCCAGGCACCCCTCAATGAAAACGATTTCAATCGCTCATGGATTCCCCCAACAGAGCTTGAGTGGGGACTGCATCAGAATCAAGAGGGTTTGTGACTCAGCTGGTCTGGGGCCGAGAAATTTGCATTTCTAGTAATTTCCCAGGGATGCTGCCTGGCCACACCTTGAGAAGCAAGGGCCTACGTGAAGAACAGGCTGTATAACTTACTGAGAGTTCCCCGGGGGGGTGCCCGAACAGGGGCAGCGGGTCTGGCTTCCTGAGGCTGGGGGAGGGGGAGCAGAGGGTGAGACACAGAGGGGGCTGGTCTCTGAAATCCTCAGGGTGGGGCACAGAGGCACCTCCCTCTCTTCTGGGCCCAGACACACGGTCTGGGAGTAGAGGCGGCGGCAAAGCCGGCCGGGGCCTCCAGCCGCAGGGCCAGCACCGACACAGGTTGTGCTACGGGGCCAGTGAGCCAGAACGAGCCTCCTCCAGGCTGAATGAGGCTGAGAGCCAGACACGGGGAGGGGCCGAGTCTCAGCACCATTCATCATCCCAAGAAAGTACACACACGTGAGGGCCGCTCCCCAAACGGGGAAAAGTGAGAACAGAATGCAGGCTCTTTGGAACGAAGAGAGAAGGTAACACTGGGGAGGGAAACCGCTCCCTTTCCTGGGACTCCACACAGAAGCCGCGGGACCCGTGTCCTCCTCAGGGGTGCTGACCTGAGCTGGCAGCTCCACCAAGTGGGAGCAGGCAGGAGACCACAAGGCCCAATGCCCAGCCCCCACCCCGCCCCACGCCCTGCCCTGCCCCGCCCCCAGGCTGAGGGGGAGGGGAGCCGCAGCCACCACGGGTCATTGCCCCCTCTGGGTGCCGGCCTCCCTAGGGCAGGGACAGGGGCTACATTCAGTGATGGCAGAGAGCCCTCGTGAGCCCAGGAACCTCCAATGTCCTGGAGGAGAGGGGCAGAGGGATTCCTGGGGAGAGGGGAGAGCCTTGAGGTCTCCGCCAGAGCAAAGGGAGGATTTGGAATCTTGGATTTACCAAAACACAAACAAACAAAAACTCAGCAATTTCAAAATTTGTTTTTAATTTGAGAAGTATAAAAGCAACACAAAAATGGCCCCAACCTGCAAGGAACAAGGAACCACTCAATAAATAGAGCCTGAGAGGGGAGGGTGCGGGCCGTGCGGACAGCAGGTGCGCGGGGACTAGCGTGGGCGGTAGCAGTAGACGCCGTACCTGCGGCTGCGCGGGTCTGGGAAGCCGAAGCTTCGGACGCCAGGCTCCAGGGGCCCGCAGTTGGGACGCGGGTGAACCACAGGGTAGCGGGCGCTGCCATCTGCCAGCCAACCGGCATCACAGCGGTCCAGGCCACGGAACTTCCAGGCGGCAAAGAGCTGGCCCACCTTGGCAATCCGGGCGCCATCTTCCTGGCAGGCCTCCCTGGCCTCGGCCAGCGTCAGCTTCTCAGGGTGGTCCAGGTAGTACACCTGCCCTGTGGGAAAGTGGGGTGTGAGGGCGGGGCAGCGCAGGGGGCAGCCAGAGAGGACGGGGGGAGGGGGGGAGCTGCAGAAATGCCAGTCTCCAAAGGCCTAGCAATTAGGAGCCCAGGGGGCCGTGCCATGGATATTCAGGGGATACCTTCCCGGTTCTGACCCCTTCTCTGAGAGTCCCATCCCATCTGCCGTGGGGCTGGGGTCCCTCCAGTCCCTCCAGTCGTGTCTGTGCTCCACCCCACTCTTAATTGCACCCTGGGTGGGCACCCCACCTAGGCTGGACCAATCGGAGTCTCTCGCCCACTCATTTACTGAGCACCTACTACGTGCCCGGACACTCTTCTGAGTGACCGTGAATCCATGTCTGTTTTTATCCTCCCATGAAATGATCCTCCTTGTGGGACAGACGATGCTGCATTTGTCTATGATGCCCAGAGCCTAGGCTGGGCCCTAGCACGCAGTAGGCTCTCAAAACGCGTCTGATGAACGAGGAAACCAGCGATTGGTGTGAAACAGCAGCAGAGCACTCAAACACTCAGCCAGACGTGGCTTCAGTGTCGGCAGGTGCTCCAGACCTCCAGGCGAAGGTGCGGGCAGGGAGGTCCTAACGTTCCCCCAGATGCCGCCCTCCCACCCCTGGCGTGTGCCTGGCCACGGCACTCACCCTTGAGGGCAGCGGAGAAGCAGAACACGTCATAGCGGTGCAGGCGGCGGTGACGCGGGCCGTAGCTGCGCACCCCGGGCGCCAGGCCCAGGCCACCGCAGGGCTGCCGGGCCAGCGTGACGGGGTACTGCACCGAGGCGTCCTGCAGCCAGCCCGCGTTACACCAGTCCAGGCCCTCCTCCCAGGCCCGGAATAACTGCTCGAAGGAGGCCACCACCGCGTCCTGCTCCTCACACGCCCGCTGGGCCTCGTGGAAGTTGAGCAGGTAGCGGCCCTGGGGGTGCTGGTAGGGAAAGACCACACCTGGGGAGGGAGGACAGAGGGGCTGGAACGGGTGGGCAGGGGCCCAGCCGGCTGGAGACCCCGGTCCCTGCCCCCGGCACTCTGAAAACACGTAGTAGCTGGTTAAGCTCATGAATGGATCAGCCAGTTAATGTCCCCACGTATAGAGTGGGAATGCCACCTAATTCACAGGGCTGTCGCAGGAACCCCAGAGCTGTGGTCTCCATTGTGTCCCCCCCCCCCCCCGCCCAGATCATATGTTGAAATCCTGAGGCCTGATGTGATGGGATCAGGAGGCCACCCTCAGGAGGCACTTAGGTCATGAGGGTGGCACCCTCGTGAATGAGATGATGCCCCCTCGCCCCTTCCACCGTGTGAGGACACGGCGAGCAGTCTGTGACCTGGCCGAGGGCTCTCACCTGCCGGTGCTGGCATCCTCCCATCCCCACCGGCCCCGCCATCGGGGATGAGGAATGTGACCCCTCCGGCCGCCAGGTGGGCTAGGGAGGCGGGTGCTGATGGTAATAGCCCTTGACTTGCATTTTATTCAGTTCCTCAGAAGGAGGTACAGGAGGCACTACCCCCATCCCTCATCTCACGCGGGAGGGGACGGGAGCTCCGAGGGGATGAGGCGTCTACCCAGGACGCCAGGCTGGGAGGGGGTGGATGTGGGGCCTGAACACGGTTCTCCGTCCGTCCCAGCCGTCTCCCTAACAGGTAGGAGAGGTCTGAGGACGCACAGCCCCGTCCTAGGGGCAGAGACGGGACTGTCCACTGGAGCCCGCACACAGGCCCTGGCTGGTTTGGACAGCCCTGGTTTGTGACTGTTGGGTTTTTTTGGTTTGGGGTTTTCGTTTTTTTAGAAGAGCCTTACATAAAAATCCAGAGATTTCACGTAAAAATATACACTTCTCTTGTCAAATCAGAAACCCTGGCTGCACGGACTCTGCTTCTGGACCTGAGTGGGGCACTCCTTTGGGATGGGATGAGGGTTCAGCCACTGAGTGGAGGGTTCAGTCCCCACTACTCCTGTCACTCGCACTGGGCAGCCTCTTTGGTTTTGGGAGCGTCTCAGCTCCGTCTCTAATTGGCTGTGGGGCCAGTTCCTCTAAAGAGGGTGTGAGCCAGAGGGAGTAGAGGGTTCTGGAGCCCGACTGCCTGGGGTCGACGTCCTACGCTGCCATCCATGAGCTGTGTGACCTTAGGGAAGTTACTTGACGCCCCTGTGCCTGTTTCCTCATCTATAAAACCAGGCTGATGATAACAGCAGGGGTGGTCCTGAGGACTGCATGCTTGTCTAACACACAGAGTTCTAGATGGTTTCTCAGGGCCTCACCCCGCAGCTCCAGCTCCACCAGGCCGCTCTCGTCCTCCAGCCCGTCAATGACCTCACAGCGGTAACGCCCGTAGTCCTCCGGCCGCAAGTCCCCGATCTGCAGCGACACTTCGCGCTCCCTGTCCTGCCGCAGACACACCCGGCCTCGGTAGTCTCCGAAGGAGCGGTGCCTCAGCCCGATGGCCACCAGCACATCCTGCTCCGGGGCCCCGTTCTCTGACAGCTTCCACCACTTGATGCGCACGGGCCTCGGGGACAGCAGGGCCGGCTCGTAGTGGTAGTGGCACGGCAGGGTCACATTGGCCCCTCGGTAGGAGAACAGGGTCTCCTCGGGCGTCTCTACCACCAGCCTCACCCCGTTGAAGACGCCTGCGGGAGAAGTGGGGTGCAGATGGGGACCCGTGGGGCACACGTGTACCCCTGCAGCGGCCACCCCCAGCTCATCCCCAGCTCCCGCCAGGCCCGGGAATAAACACGTTGCAAGAACTGCCCTAACACCACACCCGTCCCTGCGTCCACGCGTTCTGCAATGGGACTCTGCATCTCCTGTCAAGAGGGGACTCTGTGTCCCCTTCCCCTCGAATCCGTGCTGGCCTTGCCACTCGCTTTGACCAAATGAACTTGGCAGAGGTGACTGTCCTGAGCCTGGGCTCCAGGAGGCCCCGCTGCTTCGGCTCCTTCTCGGAACCTTGCCAGCCTCCATGAGAACGAGCCTGGGCTCACCTGCTGGAGAAGGAGAGCCCCACGTGGAGCAGAGACGAGCCCTCCCAGCTGAGGCCGTCCTAGGCCACGCAGCCCCCAGCCGACCTGTCCCCCGACTGCAGGCACAGTCTGTGAGGAAATGGCGGCCAGCCCAAAATGCTGACCCGTGGAATAAGCAACAAAGCAAAACAGAAAAACCACAGCTGTTGTCTTAAGCCATTAAGTTTGTGCATAAGAAGCTAGCTGATGTAGTTAGGTGATAAGAGCACCCCATATCAGGTGGCTGGTTGGGACTCAGATCGCCCTGAATGTCCTTCCCTACCACGCTGACCACGGAAGAGCACAGCTTGTCCTTCGCTGTCTGTCCACCTGTCATCCATGATTCTTCCCCAAATACCTAGAAACACAGGTGAGAGGAGGCCAGGACTTCTACAGGAGACAATACTCAGGGCTCACGGGTACCAATAAACACAGAGCCTAACAAACACCCCCCCCCCCCCCCCCCCCGCCCCCAGAACCAGGTTTATGCTGAGGCTGGCTCATCTTTAACTTGGGACCCAGTACAGAGGCCTATCTCCTGATCTTGGGCCTGGACTTAGACCCCTGGAGGGACACAGGGTGGGGGAGGGGGGTAGGCTTGGGGCAAGCAGGAGATAAGAGGCTCCCTGCAGAGGACCTCAGGCTGCAAAAGCCAGATGCTTTGGTGCAGTGGTTCCCAAAGCGGGGTCCCGAGCCAGCAGCAGCAACATTCCTGGGAACTTGTTAGAAATGCAAACTCCTGGGCCCCAGCCCAGACCTCCTGAATCAAAAACTCCGGCGGGCGCGGGGAAGGCCCAGTGATCAGTGTTTTAACAGTTCTCCAAGTGACTTGGCTGGTCACTCAAGTTGGAGAACCCTGGACAGGCAGTGGGCACGGAGGTTTGAGACCACAGGCCCGGAGGCAGCTAAGCCAGCCTTGCATCTCGGCTCCAACTTTCCACAAAGCTAATCTGATCTAGTCTAGAGAAGTCCACGGACTCTGCAAACACTTTCCTTATTTGTAGAACGGGGTAGTAACAGTACCAACGGCGGGCCGCGGTGAGGCCCAAATCAGGTGAGGTGGGAAACCTGGCACACAGAACGGGCCCAACAGACGTGAGTCAGGACTCTCATTCCGTGGCTACATCCTTTGTGTTCCCCAGTGCTCTTTGGTCAAGCTGTGTTTGAAGCTGTAACCCGAAGACCATGAGAACATTTGGCTGAATCATAATGCATCTGTACGACTAAACACTACACGGCCAGGAACCAAACACACACACAAAAAACAAGAAACACTACACAGCCAGGTAAAATAGCCTGGCAGCTGGATATCCACTCACTGACCTTGGAAGGAAGAGCTGTATTCTATGAAGTGATGGCAAGATGCCCAAATCACATGTATAGCAGGAGGTTGAAGACAATTTTCTCAATCTTATGTAAAAGGCTGGAGGGATACATCTGAAATGGCAGTAAGGGTTCCCTCAGGTGGGGGGAGCTCTTTGTGATTTTGCTCACACGTATTCAGAGACTGACGGGAAATGGTGAGATCACGGGTAGAAAGTTTCCGTTTGTAAGTTTCCTTGAATCTCCTTAAAGTAGCGTTTGTACAAAAAATAAGTTCTAAGGCAAAGGAGGGTGGGAGGTCAAGTCATGGATGCCCCAAGCCCATCCATCACTGATTCCTGGAACTTGTGAGGGTCACCTTCTACAGCAAAGTGGAGTCCACAGGTGGGACTAAGTTAAGGACTGCAGCCACAAGTATCTGTTTAGAAGGAGGCCGAGGAGATGGGAGGATGGAACGGGAAGGCGAAGCGACCATGGAGGCAGGGACGGGGTGACGCAGCTGTAAGTCAAGGTCCGTCAGCAGCCACCAGACAGCGGGAGGGCCAGGGAACGGATTCTCCCCAAGAGCCTGAGGGAGGCTCACGACCAGGGGGCTGGGAAGTGTTCGTCCCCTCTGGCTTTCCGCAAACCAATCTCAGCATGGGTTCTTAAGATCTGCGTGTCCTGGGAAGCTGGCTCAACTCTGTGAGCGTCAGTTAGCTCATCTATGAAATGAAATAATCCACAGGATCTGCTTTCGGGGCTGCAAGGGCAGCCGGCATCAGCTTGGCCCGGTTGGTGCCTTCATTATGCTGGTTGTTAAGCTTGCCTATAGGTCAGGTGTTTGTGAGGATTATGAGACCGTGTATGGAAGGCGCTAGAAGCATGCCTGACACATAGTAGGTGCACAACACATGCTAACTAAACAGTCACCTGCCCAGGGGCACCTGGGTGGCTCAGTCGGTTAAGCGTCCAACTTTGGCTCAGGTCATGATCTCACAGTTCATGGGTTTGAGCCCCGCGTCGGGCTCTGTGCTGACAGCTCAGAGCCTGGAGCCTGCTTGGGATTCTGCATCTCCCTCTCTCTCTACCCCTCCCCACCTCTCTCAAAAATAAACATTTAAAAAATTATTTTTAAAAGTCACCTACCCAAAGCCACGTAGCTAGTAAGTGGCAAAATTGAGATTCACACTCTCATCTGTCTAAACTCAAACCCCCTTTCCACTGAGGAACTCCAAGGGGGGTCACATTTAATTTGGATCTTGGAAAACTGGCAACTTCGGGAGCATTCTTAAGCGCACCTGTGTCCCGCACAGGTGAGATTGTCAAGTGCTTTCGGCTCCAATGCGCTCAAGCCTGAGGGCCTAGCAAACGGAGTAACTGAACCAGCCCTTGCAGTGATCTTAGAAATGCACCTGGTCCCCTGCAGGGCCCGGATAGGGAAGGGGCTGCTGGCTCCGTGCCCTGTCCCCTGTCCCGGCCTGGAACCTGCATATTACAGCAGGAGCCAGGAGAGGTCTCGGTCACCCAGTGGAGCCCAGAGCCAGATCCAGGAGGCCGCCCACCTTCGCCGTGGCCGTTGCCCAGGTTCCAGCCATTGGGCTTGGAGTAGTAGAAGCCGTTGTAGAAGGGCAGCCCAGAGACACAGGGCAGCAGGTACAGCAGGAGCAGAGGGCGCATGGCGTCACGCACGGCCGCAGGGCCAGGGTGTCCGGGGCAAGGCTGGAGCCCGGGGCAGGCTGGGAAGAGGAGAAAAACCCATTAGAGAAGCCTGCTGCAGGGGGGGTCAGGGTCCCCTGGGTTCCAGCACCCACTCGTTTGCTCCCTCAACAGATAATTATGGAGCATCACGAGCACAGGCACTGTTCTCAGAGTCTAGAAGATGTGCTAGAGCAAGGCCAGGTCCCTGCCCTCGGGGGACCGCACCCCACGGGCAAGATGGGCAGGGAGGAAGCCAGCAAGGTCTCGGGAGGAGCCAGGAGGAGGCAAAAGTCCTGGAGAAGATTTCACAGGGCAATAGGGCAGTGTCAACTTTTCAAACCGGACGTTTGAATTTGAAAAGTTGTGAGCAGCATTTCTCAGAGACTAGACTGGAAAATCTCGGGGTGCATTCGTGTTTAGTGAAGGGGGTCCTGCATCGTCGAGCTTTGGTTTCAGACCAGAGATGTCTTTGGGGGGGTGGGGGGGGCGGGGAGGTCACAATGTGCCATTTGTTTCTGATCCCGAGTCAAGGTCAAAACCAATTTTAAACACCATTCTGACCTCGGTGGACGCACAAAATAGGCAGCTAGTCCGTGGCTGTTTTGTTTTTTTTTTAATGTTGCATTTAAATATTGTACCTTGATTACTGAGGGTTTTTTGATGCGCACACACACGCTCCTCCCCCGCATTTATTTCTGCACCCAAGGCTAACGCTTCACTCACCTGCTCCTCATCACTATTTGCTGAGCGCCTAAAGGTTTAAAAGACCGGCAGCCTTGGAGGAAGTCAGTACAGAGCCGGGGCAGAGGCGTGGGCTGTGTCGGGGGAAGCAGAGGCCAGCGGTGGGGCCGCAGAGAAGGAGCGCGGAAACTAGACTGCAGACGTGGGGGTTAGCCAGGCGGGAAGGACACTAGGGTGTGCCCAGCAAGGGCAGGGCAAACACAAAAGCCCAAAGGCCAGAGAGAAGGGGGGAGGGGAGGAGGGGGGGCTGGGAATGTGCTGGAAGCTATCTGTGCTCTTTTCTGCCCTGATCCCCGTGGTGGCTTCTCTTGGGGGGGGCGGGGGGTACTGGCTTACCAGCAGGCTCCTCTCCCCAGCACTTGTTCTCACAGGACCTCTAACCCTATTTCCTCCCTCTTTCCCCCCAAGACCTGGGGGGCAGTGGCTGTCATTGCTTGTCTGTGTCTTCTCCCTTATCTGTTGCCCCCACCCCCCTCTAGAAGCTAGCCAGTCCTTATTAGAGTCTCTTTAGTGGAACCACCTAGGGTGAATTCTGTTCCTGCCAAGACCCTGACTGATCTAGGGGAGAGGCCGTGAGCCGTTGGGGCCCAACAAGCCGCTTTTTCCCTCTCTCCTTTGCCCCAAAGCCCCTGGGGTGCCAGGAAGGCTGTAAGCAGAGGGGCCACAGGATCAGACGAACCTCGCAAACTCCCCTCCCGGGGCTGAGTGGAAAGGGGAACGTGAGGCAGCAAGGACAGGGCAGCAGCAGGCATCTGGGAAGCATGCTGATCATGCAGCCACGTGGAAAAACACTTAGGGTGTAATTTAAAATGGACAAAGCAGATGTGGGAATTGCCACTCTGCTATGATTGTAAGGTTGGGCCCCGGTGAGCGCGTGTTGTATGGAAACCAGAATGGGAGGGGACAGCAAAAGAGATGGGGGGAGGGGGGACGGGAGGGAAGGGGAAGAGCAAAGGAAAGGAGAGCACGGAACCCGTAAGGGTGGTTGGATTATGCAGGGAACCTTCTTGTTTCCAGAACAGTTAGGAACTCTTGGCAGGGGGAGCGCAAATGTGCAGGAAGGTGAGAAGTAGAATCTACTCTCTTAGACGCCTTTGTGGAGAGCCTGAGGCCTGGACTTGCCCTCTGTGCCGGGCATTATAGTAAGACCTTGCCCTTCCGAGGTCTTGCGTCTTCCAAGAGTCCCCAGGTGACCCCCATAAAGCCTCACGGGGACTTGGATCTGGGCAGCCCGAGCACAATCAGGCAGCCTAATACGGAAGTTTGGGGGTAGGAAGATCTGGGTTCAAGTCGCATCTCTACTGCTGACAAGCTGTGTGATTGCAGGCTGGTTTCCTCATTTGGGACACCAGGTTTGGAAAACTCCCTGGCCTATTTCTCCCCCATATGGTCTGCTTTTCTCCTACAGTAACAGAGCTCTAGACAGGTGTGTGCTCAGCTGAAAGCTGTATTCCCAGCCTCACTTTGCAGCTAGGAGAGCCAGAGCTGGCCAACGGCAGCAAGCTAAATGAACGTGCCACAGGCAGGCCTTGTGTTAAAACAGGGACAAGGGGCACCTGGGTGGCTCGGTCGGTTAAGCGTCTCTTGATTAGGGCTCAGGTCATGATCTCTCGGTTTGTGGGTTCCAGCCCCATGTCGGGCTCTGTGCTGACAGTGTGGAGCCTGCTTGGGATTCTCTCTCCCCCCCTCTCTGCCCACCGCCCCAGGCTCACACTGGTTCTTTCTCTCAAACATTAAAAAAAAAAAAAAAAAAAAAAAAAAAGGGGAGGGGCGCCTGGGTGGCTCAGTAGGTTAAGCTTCCAACTTCGGCTCAGGCTATGATCTCATGGGTCATGGGTCCGAGGCCCGCGTCAGGCTCTGTGCTGACAGCCTGGAGCCTGCTTCGGATTTTGTGCCTCCCTCTCTCTCTCTCTCTCTGCCGCTCCCTTGTTCGTGCTCTTTCCCGAATTAAACCTTGGGAAAAAAAAATGTTTTTAAAATACAGTTAGGGATACCTCTTCCTGGTCTTCTTTCCCTCAACGTGCTGGCACCCAAAGGGGCCACCTCCGTCTCAGATGTAAACCACAGGCTGAATGATAGAGCTGTGCCCCCAGCCCTGGACCTCCCCCATCTGCACTGTCTCCTAGGAGAAACAACGTCCTATAGTATTAAGCCACCACATTTTTGAGTCTCTTTGTGATCACAGCTTAGCCTCACTCGAGCTATCATTGGCATCGGCATAAAGTTAACAGCTGAGTTTAATGAGCACTTACTATCTCATTTAATCCTCACAACTCCTGGAGGTGGAACTTCTCAGTAGCCTCATTTTTATAGGTGGGGAAAACCAAGGCACAGGCAGGTTAAATCATCTGCCCGAGGTCGTCCAGCTAGGACGTGGCAGAACTGGGATTCGAACACACTCCGGCTCCAAAGCACGGAAGGAGCCTGTCAAATTCAGGGAGGTGGTGTGTGCAGAACACGCAGCTCTCAGTGCCTGGCAGGAGGAGGCAGGAGGTAGTTTCTTTTCCCTTCCTTGAGGTCCCACGTTTGGAACCCAGAAGGAGGTGGAATGAGGACAGAGAGGCTGTTGATAGGAGCTGGATGTCCCAGGGTCCACCCTGTCCCTGGGCGGGGCTCCAGCGGAGGGCTCGCCAGGCCAGGCTGTCTGCCGTATGCCCAGCAGCGCATCCGGCCCGGGTGCCTCCCAAGTGAGAAAGGGCTTCAGGATGAGCGAATGGAGGTGTTTCTGCTACAAAGTAATATTTGTGTGCTTGAAGAAAAAATGCATATTTTTGCATTAAATGCATTAAAAAATAACAAGATCGGGGAGAAAATAAGGTTGGGGCAGATTGCTCAAAACATATGCAACTTTGCAGCCAGAGTGTTAACAAAACCAGAAACAGTCCTAGTAAAAAACGCCAGGACTTTTCATCCTTCTCTGACATTGGCACCCTGTCAATCAGCCCTTTGAAGCCTCCCCCACGGAGGCAAGTGCTTCCTCCTTTGAGATGTAGATCTTTTCGGGTATTGGATTCCAGTAGAAACCAGATTCACTGAAATTAAGAATCTGATCCAGGGTGAAGCCATCTTCTTCATTTTTTTTTTTTTCTCTTTTTAACTCCGGGGACATGTCTTTGCAATTTCTTCATGTGATTCCTACATTTATCAGAAAACTTTTGTGTTAAGCGGCCATCCAGGCATCCCTCCCTCCCCAAATCTATTGCGTCCTTGAGTTGACATGGTGCAGAGTTTGGGTCTTGAGAGGTGAGAAGGGGTGCTGTATTATCCAAATCTGTTGGGTTCCTGAGTTTTGGGCCCTGAACGGCAGGAGCCTAGACCGTGAGAGACCTTTGTACATGTACTAAGAAAGGCACTTCCTGAGGACTGTGATTCTCAAGGAATCCGTCGCTTGCTAAAGCTTGCTCTTTGTGAGAAATCCTGTTCCGGTCGCTCCAATACATCAGCATGTTGAGAAAAATCACCATTGAACTGATGCCACTCGGTGTTCCTACTGACATCAGTCCCTTGTTCTTCTTACCAATTGTGAATGAGGTAATTCCTGGCTCAGAAACACGCCCTGAAGCAGGAAAGACTTCTAGCACCTTGTGGTGTCCTCCAGGAAGCTCCTAGGCACCCCTTCCCAGCCCCAAAGACCCCAACACACATTCCCAACCTCAAGCCTGAGAACTGTACTTACTCCCTGGGTATTAAAGGGCTTCCGTGGCCAGCAGCTCCCTTGATCCTCCCAAGAACAGCCCCACCCCCCGCCAGCCAGCAAGAATTTTATTTTCCCCAATTCATAGGTAAACAGAGGCACAAAGCAATTCTCTAAAGGTCACATGGCCAAGACAGTAGAGGCAGGACTCTACTGAACCCTGAGGCCAACCCCATCACGGTCTGTCACATTTAAGGACTGCCTTCCACTTGTCAATGCATCTTCACGGATGTCCTTGCCTGTGGGTCTCAGTGTCAGAATTTTTGTCCCCGCTGTACAAACTGAGGCCTGGAAATGCTAAGGTGCATGGCTAAAGTTACCCAGGGTAATAGACGAAGGAGCTGGAATCTGACCTCATTTGCTCAGCGAGGATTTATCACACATCTACCATGTGCTAGGCACAGCTCTCGGCCCGCAGGATACAAATCCGAAATCTTCCTGGAGATTACGTTCCAGCGAGGGAAACAGCACGATGCGGGACGTACATGATGTCAAAGCCGTGCATGTGGATAGAAGAGGCTGAAGCAGGAGAGGGGGGTGGTGTGCCTGGAGACAGGATGGGTCAGGACGCCTCCCTGAGAAGGGGACCAGCTGAAGGTGTAAACTTTGAAAATCCTAGGGAAAAGCATCCCAGGGTAGGGACCAGCAAATGCAAAGGCCTTTGGCAGGAATAGCCTGAAGTCCAGTGAGGAGCGAGGAGCAAGAGAGAGGGTGGTGGGAAATGATGTTCACGCAGCTGTCACCGGACCACTGTGGACACGGAAGGGTTTTCAGCGGAGGACAGCTATGCCTCTGATTTACCTGATCCTAAGAGCACCATCCAGGCTATCTCCCTACCTCAGCTCAAGTGCCTGGCCTCATCCTGGCTTCTCCTTTCCAGCTAAAAGCAGCCCTACCCAGTTCTCTTCGTTACTTCCCGCTCCTCCATTCTGGACACACCCCTGTCTACTCTCTGGTTTAGGAACACTACAGCAGGGGCACCTGGCTGGCTCAGTCGGTGAAGCCCGTGAGTCCCGATCTCAGGGTTGTGAGTTCGAGGCCCATGTTGGGTGTGGAGCCTACTTAAAAAACCAAACCAAATTACAGCAAGTGGAGAGGTTGTGATCTGGTCAACCCCTCTCTTTGCTGGAGGGTACCGAGAAAAACGAGTTCTGAACATCAGCCCTGTGTCCAGAGCTGTGACCCCGATGGAAGCAGGCCCCCCTCTTCCAGCCCTCTCTGGGCTGCACTCCCGTCAAAACCTCTGATGTGTCCAGGCTGACAGATGCCCAGGTGACACCCGCTGGCTGGCTGGCTGGCTCTGGGAAGCCATTCGATTTCTCTGAACAGAAGCTTCCCTTCTCTGAACAGAGGTCTCCCCGTCCCCAGAGAAGACTAACAGGGAAGCTCGAGGGTTGAACCCAGTGGCCACCCTGAACGTTAGGCGAAAGCATAAAGCCGCGTCCTGATTGCGGGCCACGGGTGGAAGATGCCGCTTAGCTGTCGCCCGGCCCCAGGCCCGTCTCTGACCTCTCCCACTCAGGGGAGCGATGGGCCGCCTCCGCTCCCCTAACCTGCCTATCCTGGTCCCCAGCCCCTCAGAACTGCCACAGAGGTGCCACCAGCTTGAAGGCCCAAGATCCAGTCCAGCCCAGTCACCTTGGCAGCTGGGGGCTCCCCAACTCAGCTGGAGCTCTGCCTGGGCAAAGACCCACCCGCACCCTGCTGAGGAACCTTGAGCAAGTTATTCAACCTCTCTACATCTCCACGACCTCCTCTGTAAGAACAAAGGATCAATACTAGCCCCTCACTCGAGGGCTGTGGTGAGGGTAATATAAGATGAATTATGTCCAGTTGCAATATGTGGCAGGTGTTCAACAAAGAGCCGCTAATACATCTCGGCAGAAGAACACAGGGGCAGATTTCGGGTCCTAGAGTCAGACTGGCCACCTGAATTCGGTCCTGGTTCCACCCACATACTAACACTGTATCAGTGGGGGCGCCCAGTTGGCTCAGTCGACCATACAACTCTTGATCTCAGAGTGGTGAGTTCAAGCCCCACGATGGGTGTAGAGATTTCTTAAAAATAAAATCTTGAGGCGCCTGGGTGGCTCCGTCAGTGACGCGTTTGACTTTGGTTCAGGTCATGATCCCATGGCTTGTGAGTTCGAGCCCCGCGTCGGGCTCTGAGCTGATGGCTCAGAGCCTGGAGCTGCTTTGGATTCTGTGTCTCCCTCTCTCTCTGCCCCTCCCCCAGATCACACTGTCTGTCTCTCTCTCTCTCTCAAAAATGAATAAACACTAAAAAAAATTTTAATCTTTAAAAAAGTGTATCAGTGGGCAAGTCACTGAGTTTCACTTTCCCCATCTGTAAAATGGGGGTCACAACAATTCCAATCAAAAGATAAAAGGAGAGACTAAGGAGGGTGAGCACTCAGGATATTAGCTATTATTACTAGGGTTAACAGTGCACAAGGTGAACTCTCACGTTACTTCAGTGGATCTTTCTCCCCTCTCATTGCCTAGGAGAGAAAGCAGCCACCACTGCCTTCTCTTTACAGTTGGGGAAACTGAGGCTAAGGGCACACAGATGAGTGAAATACCCAAGGCTTTATCTTTGGTAACTCCGCCGGCAGAAGTTAGAGAAAATTCCAGTCTCCGGGCCACCCATCCTTTGCCTCTCCCAGCACCACTTGCCTCGGGTCCCCTCCACACACCAGAATAAGCTGAACCCCACCTTGGAAGGAAGATGGGCCACACGCCTCCCCTCAGACTATTCTCACCGTGCGACGGCCAGCCGAGTCCCCCAAACTCCAGCAGGGGGCAGCATTGCCCTCCAGGACTCCGTAAGCCCCAGCTCCGCGTGAGGAATTTGACTTCGGTGCCCCGTTTAGACAAGGCTGACCGGCGCCTTTGAAACCTGCGGGCCCCGTAAAGTGGAAGCCGGAGGTGTTGCCTACCAGCATTCCCACCCCGCTGGCTCACGCAGGGCGGCGAGAGAGGGGCCAGGGCGCCTCTCCGTCACCATCCCCTGCTGCTCCGAGCAGAAGCACTCCCCGGGGTCAGCGCTGGGCACCGCGGTCGAGGCCGGGTCACAGGCTGCTGAGGCCACCCAGCGAGCTGGTGACACAACTGGGTCCTTCCTGGCCGCTCACCAGACCTAAATTCCTTCCCGA
Organism: Panthera uncia; assembly: GCF_023721935.1. NCBI lineage: Eukaryota > Metazoa > Chordata > Mammalia > Carnivora > Felidae > Panthera > Panthera uncia. Next base: position 29,512 of record NW_026057583.1, read on the forward strand.
AGGATCCCATCTCCCACCCATCTCCCTTCTCGCCGCCCTCTCTCTGTGCCTCTGGCCTCGCCGCCTTAAGGCAGAAACCCCGGTGAACCGAGGCCTGAACCCGACGGGCATCTTTGCGCTTGCCCTACGCAGAGGCCAAGAGGCGCAGGTCCGCCCGCCCGCCGCCCCGCGGGTCGTCCCCAGCCCCCCACCTCACCCCCGAGCTCCAGGGAACCCCGGAGCACGCGACACGTGCCGCGGGGCAGAGCCAGGCGCGCGGTGCACCGTGCTGGAGGCTGCAGGACCCAGACCGGACGTGACCGGCAGGGATCGGCGGGCCCCGGTGGCAAAGGGGCTGGACCGGGCGGTGGTCTCAGAGGCCTCGGGTTTCGCTTCCTCGTGGTGAGCCCAGGGGATCCGCGCCCCTCTCCCCGCACTCGCACCCACGGCGCGCCCCAGGGGCGATCAGAACCCAGCTCCGCCCGGCCCCGCGGTGCCCAGCGCACTCCTCCTGCCCGCTTTCCCGACCCTGCCCGAGAGGCCTGGGGCCCCGCGGGAGACCCAAAGCGGCGAGGGGAGAACCCGGCCCGCGCGGGGGCCCGAGGAGCCCGAGCTCCCCTGAGCTACGCACCGTCCCCAGGCGGCTCCTCGACGGCCGGAGCGCTCGGCCTCGGACGGTCCGGGTCCCAGGGAGCCCGAAGCGCTTGAAAGGAAGCGGCTGCGGACAAATCCCCGCGCTCCCGCCTGGCCGGCCCCTTAAAGGAACAGGCGCCCCTTTCCCTCCCAAGGGCTGGGTCCAAAGGGAGGAGTTGTTGCCGACTTGCGCTGTCTCCAGCCTCGGCTGGGGACCACCTCCAAAACTGAGTGTCCACGAGTTGCCGTCACATCTTAGGGTAAGTGGGAAATGGAAGAGGCGCATTAACTGAGGAGGGTCCCATTAATTAGATCACTCCCGTTTACCAAAAACAGTGGGACTGAACAGGGGGAGCCCCTCCCCAGCTCTCTGCAGGGGGGCTATGGCTGCCGCCCACCTTAGGGAGAGGAAAGGGTAAGGAATGTCCTGCCTGCCTACCTTTCCCCCCTGTAAGACAAGAGGGCAAGGACATCCCTCCTGCCCATGATTTTGGCCGTCATGAAATCATCAGACCGCTAACTCCGTGTCTGGAGCAAAGATGCTGATAGTGGGGGAGACTTGAATCTGTGGTCTTGGAAGGAGGCAAGGCGGTTAGGGGTGCTCCCTGCAGCCAGCAGGGGCAACGAGGCTTGACTGGTGCTCCAACAGGGGGTAGGGCCCTCCCTTAGAATCATGCCAGCAGTCTAATCAGCCATCCGGCATCACCTCCCAGAGCTGTTTGGACAGGGTGTTTTGTTTCCGCCCTGGCCGACAGGAGTCCTGGGCTGGACCGTTTCCCTCAGCAGAGAAGCCGAGAGATCCTTCAACCCTAGCCGGAAGAAGGGCCACGGGGTCAGGGAGTCCAGAAACACCACAGCCTACATTCAGGCAAGCAAGCGTGTGTGTGTATGTGTGTGTGTGTCTTACACAAGAGCCAGAAGCACATCAGAGCACCAAGAGGTGCAGCGAACTAGAAGGCACACCACATCCGAAGTGAATGCCAGGCTTCCGGGAGCCAGTGAAGGTTCCTACCCCAGGAGGAGAGGTCTGACCACTGTGCAGATGGATTGGAGGGGTGATAGATAAAACACGAGTACCAGTTAGGAAACTCTTGCAAGCTTCTCTAATGATGACATGAGCAAAGTGTTTGAGGCCTCCAACACACCAGGCTTTGCATCTGTACGTTCTCTCCGTTAGTCTCCACAAGGCCGTGGAGGCGGTCCTATTATCTCCATTTTACAGATGAAGGAACCGAGGCCCAGAGATCTCAACAAGTCGCCTCAGGTTGCTTGGAGCCAAGGTGTGAACTCAGATCTTCCAGCCGGAGGCCCTGCGTTCCTCAGGACTCCACCCTGTTTAAACCAGGGGATCCCAGACTCCTGGGAGAGACAGGCCAATGCATCCCGGTGCTGATGGCCACAGGTGAAGGAACAGGGGCGACATCAAGGGAGGGCAGTTTTGCTCCAGCAAGTTTCACACGCCAGCCAGGGCTGGCCCCCCAGACAGGGGTCAGGAATAAAACAAATCCGGGGAGGAGATGGTGAACGTCTGCGGAAGTGGAAAGACTACCCAGGCGAGAGGAGCCGAGGGCAGGGGGAGCAGGAGTGAGGGCCCCAGGCTCTCCAGAGGGGGACTTTTAGAAGGCCGTGACCAACTCCTCCAAGGTCGCAGAGATGAGGGTCTGGGTGGCTTCAGCTACTCCAGAGTGACCTCGGGGCTCCTGGGCCAGGTGGGGGCCTTGTGACGACTGCTCACCAGCCCCCGTGGCCAGTCAGCCGATGCGATTGGCCCACAGCAAACCTTCCCATGAACGGGGGTTGTGGACCTGTAAGAGCGAAGCTCTCCATTTCCCTTTATGGGCCTCCCGACTTCTAGCAAGGCTCGTGGCCCAGTTGACTGGGGAGGTGGAAGCATCCCAGAGCACAGGTGCACTGGAAAGGAGCTCCTCCCACTGGCTGCTAGTCCCCAGGAGAGGCCCGAACAGGGTTGTCGATAGGAGGAAAGGCTCCCCCGAGGGAGTCCAGATGCCGCCAACCAGCCAGAAGGACTGACTCCAAATACAATCCATGCAGCTCCACAGAAGAGGTCTCGGAGACGGGAGGGAGTGACCGGGCTGAAAGACCCCCAGGGGCGGGGAGCCCCAGTCCCCATTCAGAGACCACAGCTTGGGCCTTTAGTCTGTTCCTGCCTGGCTAAAAATCCCTGGCAAGGGTAGCTCTCTGGAAGGAGCCACTTGCAGACTAATTTTCCTCCCCAGGTTCCAGCAAAGCCACACCCTCCCTTTGGCAGCCGTGTGGCCAGATCTGCTGCCTAGAAATGTATGTATATCACAGCAAGTCTCCCAAAGTTTGTTCCAGAAAATTCACCTTGTGTTCCAAGGCTTAGGATACTAGTGTGGTTTTACATACCTTTCCCAGCTACTCGGTCCCTCCTCTACCTGCCAGCCCCCTTGTCCCCGATCACCAGGGTGTGGCCGGCACTGTCCCCCCAAAGGCTGCTTCCTGACTGCCCCTGCATTGGGGGGCAGGGTGGTGAGAGCAGAGCGGGTACCCCTGGAGCTTTCTGCGGCCCCACAGCCCTGCCAGTGGCCTCTCGGGAACTAGTGTGCTCAGCCAGGAGGCCTCGTGACCACTTGGCTGAGCCCTGGCCCCTTCTACCCACACTGCACCCCACCGCTGGAGCCTCACACAGCTCTGAATGCAGCCCAGGTTCACGGAGTTTCTAGCAGTTTCTCCGGCCCATCACTCTAGAAGCGGAGAAAATGCTGAAGGGGAAAACCAACAGCCTCAGCCTCTCCTACTGGCATGGGAAGAGAGCAAAGGCATTCACAGAGACAGGCTGTGTGTGTGCCAGGCATCCCCTGGGCCCCTCACTGGGCGGCAGCTGTGGACCCCAAGGCTGCAGGAGTCTGGGTCTGGGGTGGGGAGAACGGAGAAGAGGCCCGGAGAAGAGGCCCGGGCATGAGGACTCCGTGGGACCCCCAACCCCCAATAGTCTCTCCCTTCTCGTAAGTTCTCCACAACCAGCAGGTGATATGAGAATACTGATGTCTGGAAGGCCTGAGGGGAGCGGGGAGGGCAGCCCAGGCCAAAGCCCATGTGGACGGAGCAGTGATGAGCCACAGCAAGAGTTCAGGGGGTGATATAAATATATTTTGGAAGCTGCCTGTGTACTCTGGGGTAAAGAACCAGCACAGAGGGCGCCCCCCCCCTTCCCCCCCCCCCCCCCCCCCTCTCTCCCTAAGCCCCCCCCCCCCCCCCCCCCCCCCCCCCCACTTCTGTTTCTTCTCAGGCTTCAGGACAAGGGTCAAGAGGGGCGGGTCTCCAGGGAGAGAAGGGGCACGTGGGAGGAGGGCTAGGTGGCAGCAGGAGGGTGGCAGCATCAGGCTGAGGGACAGGAGACCGTTATCTCCAGCCTGGCGCCTCAGGGCCTTCCTCCGGGGCCGTAGGAACGCGGGGTGTGGGAGAGAGTGCGGGGAAAACAGACGAACCAGGGATCCGAGGGGTGCGGGTAACCCTGACTCCCTACTTCGCCCTTCCCTCTCCATCCCAGACCTACTCCACTCCCATGGTGTCTAAGAAAATGGGACGGTGTGAGGGCAGGGCACCAGGGCCATGGGGGAGGGGGAGGGGAAGGAGGGGAGAGGGGAGGTGACTGAAACCCCTGCCTCTCCCCTTCCCCCGTCACCTACAATCAGGAGGTGGGGTGCAGAAGGCCACAGGCCAGCAGAAGGCCAGGAGGACGAGGTGAGGGCAGGCGCCCCGCGGCCCTTCGGGTGGCGCAGGCCGGGCCTACCGCTAGCAGCCCAGCAGCTCCACACGCAGGGTGATGCGGTTGTGCCAGGCCACGGGCAGGACACGCACGAAGCGAGCCAGAAAGGGCATCTCAAACATGTTCTTCTTGTGGGAATTGTTGTCCAAGTTGCCAGGGAAGATCTGGAGCGGGGAGAGGGGGTGGTCGGGGGGCCAGCCCCCCCCCCCCCCCCCCCGAGCCTCAGGCCAGACTCAGAGGGTCCCCCCACCCCAGAGGGGTGACAGAGGGTCAGCCGGACGGACACTCACCTTGCTGTCCAAGGCCCCCTGGTCCCTGTACTCGGTCCAGTTCATGCTGTTGTTACTGTAGGCCACCTTGTAGGCTGCCACATATTGGATGTGGCCAAAGTCTCGGGCCCCCTGGGTAATGATGCCCGTCACTTGCCTCTGGGTGCCCAAGTCAACCTACAGGAAAAATCAAGCACGTTTTCTTCATTTAGACCATTCTCCCGGAAGGTGGAAACAGGCAGGCATGCTGGGGCATGACTTCTAGTTTCGGGAAAGCGATTTCATTTGGCACAACCTCAGTTACCCCATCTATTAAATGGGCATAAATCCTACCACCTACTTTGCCAGACACGGTTAGACGCATCGCTGCAGTGAAGCTACGTTTCAGAGCGGGGGCCTTGGCCAACCCATAGCCCATCCTCCCCACCCCTCAGTACAATGAGAACAAGGACAGGAGAGTCCACGGCCGGTTCCTGGGTGCCCTGCAGGGCTGTCCACAGCCTGGCCTTAATCCCGAGGGCGTCCAGATGCAGGCAGCTCCTCGTAGAACCTGGCTGCGCAGGCTAATGGCTCCTTAGGACCTGGAGACAAAGTCCCTGTCCCCCCCCCCCCCCCCCCCCCCCCCAGTCCCTGCCCACCCTGGGAGCCTGCCTTCTGTACCCGGACAGGCAGTCCCAATGCCCGGGTGGCAGCAGGTGAGGCCCAGGCAAATCCTCGCCCTGCCAGGACTGTTTCCTCGTCTATAAAGTGAGCAGACAGTCTGGTTTTCTGTGACCCTCATGCTTCCCAATCTCCTGAAATCCAAGGGCTGCCCCACAGTGTGTCCTCACACGCCAGGTCAGAGAAATCCTGGGGTGAGCCTGCCTGGGTCAGATGGCCCTCCTCTGTCCCCTACTGTCCATGGGCTCAGCCTTGGTACCCTGGAGCAGCTGGTGGAGATGGCCCGACTCTGACACTCCCCCTCCCCCC
>NW_026057583.1:35512-53442 GCF_023721935.1 Panthera uncia
CACACACACACACACACACACACACACACACACACACACACCCTTTCTGTGCCTGGGGCTTGGGGCCTTCGTGGAAATAGCCCTGAACTCCCCCACCCTCCCCCTCTGAAATTGCAGAATCAGGAGAAGGTAGGGCATGTGGGAGAAAAAAGAACAAAGCAGAAGGAAAACAAGGCTTTTTCAGACCCTCCCTCTTGGGGAGCAGAAGCCTGGGGTGGGGGGGGTCAATGATCAGCAGCCCAACTCCAGCCCTTGCCCTTGCCCTGCATCCTGACCCACCTGCAGCCACTCAGAGGCATCATTGGTCTGGGCGGTCCAGGCGTTGAACTTGCCCTGCTTGTCCAGCCTCGCGTAAAAGGGATACCAGCTGAAGGCATTCAGGCCCCAGGTCCTGTAGATGCTGGAGGCCGTGATCTGCCTGTCGGGGATGGTGTTGTCCTTCATGCCCAGGGGTTCAGCACATCCTGCCGGCAAAGGGGTTTGCCACCCAGGTCAGCATCCACAGCCTCCCACAAGTGTGAGCAAGAGAAGACCAGGGGAACTCCGGGGGTCCCGACTGGCCCCTGGCATCCTCTTGGACAGAGGGAAACCCCTTCCACCTTTGAGAGCCAACTTTCTCTCTGCCCACCTCGCCCGCTCACCTCTGCCAGCTGTGCCCTCCATACCCAGTTCTGCCCTCACTTGCCCTTCAGAGGACCCACCACCTTTCCCATCTACACGAGGGCAGGCCCTGCCACGACCTCCCTTCCCTCCTCTAACGCCTGCCTCATGAGACCCCTCCTCCAAGAAGCCTGCCCTGACCACCTCACTTGGGCGGGACTCGTCCCTCCTTTGGACTCAGCACTGCCTCTGTCACTCCTACGGTACAGCTGTTGTCTAGGAGGCTGAGGCCTGCAACTGTGGTCAAGAACCTCAGCAGCTGGCATCTCCATCCAGCGCTCACGTCTGTCATTCGATCTACCACAAAAAACCTGAAAGCCGCTATCAGCAACCCCGTTCTACCGAACGAATGAAACTGAGGCTGAGTCATTAAGCACTGTGCCCACGACACACACACACACACACACACACACGCAAACTCATCACCACACCACTCTGTGGCATCATCGCCACCATCCATGCCCCTTGGCAGAGCCAGGAAGGCCGGCCTGCTGGCGACCCAGTGATGGACAGGACAACACTATCCCCCTCCAGCAGGTGGCAGTCACAGAAGTCCGAACTCCTGGGGCTCACAGTGGATCCTGTATCCTGCCCCAGCAGCCCCTCCCTGAGTGTCCACCAGGGGGCCTTCCCACACCCAACACTGGGGGCCTCCTCACCCGGGCTCCGCGGTGGGCCCAGCGGCACTGCACTACTCCTCTGCACCTGCAGGTGGCGGTAGCAGTTAGGGACGGGCAGAAGATAACCACCCCCCTCCCCCAAAGAGAAGGATGGGCGTGTGTCACACCTGGCACAATCCTTACTCCAGTCAGTCCTTGTGGGGAATTTGGGGGTGGGGGGAAGTGGGTCTGGAAAGCCAAGCCTCCAACTGGAAGCAGGTATATGGCTCTTTACATCCCTGTCTCCCCAGACACTTGCACATTTGCCACTGAAGACATTTGCCTCCTGGGGCGCCTGGGTGGCTCAGTCGGTTGAGCATCAGTCAACTTCCGCTCAGGTCATGATCTCACAGTTCGTGAGTTCGAGCCCCGTGTCAGGCTCACTGCTATCAGCGCAGAGCCCTCTTCGGAACCTCTGTCCCCCCTCTCCCTCTCTCTCTCAAAAATAAACTTAAAGAAATGGACGTAATATATTTATTTTAAAAAGACCTTTGCTTCCCAGGTGTGCCCACACCTGCTAATGCAACATCTCCTTGTGACGGTGGTGCCCCAGGGGACCCCCATGCTCCTCCCACAAAGAGAGCCCTCAGGGCTGGAAGCGGGTCGTTCCCAGGCCAAGGCCCGGGGCGGCTTTGCAGAGGATGCCGGGTTGGCATCATATGCTCAAGGTGGACCCTCCTACAAAACTGCTTCCCTGCCATTCACGCCCTCTCACCTCTGGGCGTCCTGAGGAAGTCAAACAGCCCTCCGAGGAAAATGCAGTTGGGAGGGGCCCTGAGCCAAGGGCCCAGACTCTCTGCTCTGTCACTGACCCTGGGAAGCCCCCCCCCCCCCCCAGAGAAGTGTTCCTCCTGCATCAACCCGGGATCTTGTTAAAATGAAGACTGTTTCCGCAGGGCTAGGGCGGACTGGCACCCACATTTCTACAAGCTCCCAGGTGATGCTCCTACTGGGTCCACGGAGGGCACTTTATGAGCAGAGGACTGTCACCCACCCAACCCAATGAGTCTACAACCTGATCCAAGCCATCTTCCCCCATCTCTTCCCACGGGGCTCCCCTCACACACAATGGCCCTCTGCCTTCATTCTCCCCATACAACCTAGGGGATCCCTTCTAGACACACTCCAGTCATGTCCTATTAGCACTCCCCTTACCCCCACATGGCTGCCCCTTGTTCTGAGCATACAGACCCGGATCATTAAAATGATCCATACAGCCCCTAACTTGTCTGAGACCTCTCTCCATCCACCTCTCCAGCCTCCCCACCCAATAAGCTGCCCCTCACTCTCTAGGCTCCAGCCCCACTGGCCTGCCTTTTATCCTTAAACATGCCCCAGGGCCTTTGCACCTGCCAGCTCCCTACCTGCCTGGAATGCTCTTTCCACGTTCTTCACGTGGCTTGCTCTCTGTCATGCAAACCTCCATTCAAAAACCGTCCCAACAGGGCAATCCTCATGCCCAGGCCTCAGGGCCACACAAGTGCACACAGGTACACACACCTGCACACACCAACATTCCAGCCCACTAGAATGCCGACTAGGGAAAGGAGAACTAGACCCCGAGGAGAGCAGACAGGCCAGCTTCCACAGCTTGCCAGGCTTACCCTCTCTTGGCCTAGGAGGGAGCCATCTGGGATAGGACCTTGCAGGCAACTTTAATAGCCAAAGGCTGCAGAGCCCCCAGCCCTGTCTGGTACCAATAGCCTACGTTTCCTTTTATCAGAAGATTGTCTTAACTCCACGTTTAAACAAGAAGGCTCAAAAAGGCAATGACCCTGTGACTGGGAACGAGTGATGACTTAAGTTCATACTTTAAAAGGGTGGGTCTGGGGTAAGACCAGAAAGGCAGAGGAGCCTAGCGAGCCTTACAGTTCCGCCAATGGCCAGCAGGTGGCGCTGTAGCTGCAAAGAGGGGGAAATATCCAGACCTCAGCGAGCACCCCAACCCCTGCAGCCTGGGGGGTCCAGACATCAATTTTTCCTGCTCATCAGAAACCTGTCCCTTTCTGGTGCCCCCCGTCCCTCCACCTGGGAATATCTCTGGAAAGGGCAGCAGAAAGCACCAGCTCCAGCCCTATGTCCCTAGAAGCCTCAATGTTTCTCCTGAATGATGAGTACAGGAGATTGGGGGGGGGGGGGGCAAGGAGCACTAGATGGGTGGGTGCCAAAAGCCCAGGGATCTAGACCAAGTTTTAATCCCTACCAGCCTGTGAGCCCTTGACAGACAATTTATCTGGGCCTCACTTTCCTTATTCATTCACTAGTTCATTGAATGTTTGAACAGAAGCACTTGGGTGGCTCGGTTGAGCATCCAACTTCGGCTCAGGTCATGATCCTGCAGTTTGTGAGTTTGAGCCCCACACTGGGCTTTGACACTGACGGCTCAGAGCTGGATTCTCTCTCTCCCTCTGTCTGCCCCTCCCCCACTCACGCTCTCTCAAAAATAAGTAAAACATTAAATGTTTTACTTATTTTTGAGTGAGAGTGACAGAACAGGGAAGGGGCAGACAGAGAGGGAGACCCAGAATCCAAAGCAGGCTCCAGGCTCCGAGCAGTCAGCACAGAGCCCGATGCGGGGCTCAAACTCCCAGACTGGGAGATCCTGACCTGAGCCGAAGTCGGACGCTTAACCCAACAGCCCCACCGGGCCCCACCCCCCCCCCCCCACCCAAATTTTTTTAAATGTTTACTGAACATCTATGATCCAGGCCCTGGGAATACAGAGAACAAAACAGACTTCCTGCCCTCATGGAGCCAACATCGGAAAAACTAGTGCTATGTGGTCTAGAAGTTCAAGGAACCAATCAGAAGAAGTGAAAGCCCTTTGAAAACTGAAGTGGTCTTTTTTTTTTTTTTTTTTTTTTTTTTTTTTTTCTCCTCTCTAACCAACCAAGACGCCCAGGGTTGGCAGATAGCAGACACCTAGGCGAGACCGCCGAGGGCCCGGTGACCCGTCTAGTGTGCATCTCCTGTGTGAGCCCGGGGCCCCGGGCCTTGTGCCGCCCTACCCAGCTCATCCTGGCTGAGAAAAGACGGAGCAGGGAAGGCCATCTCTTAGCATTGACCACAGCCCCCAGCACTCACCATTCAACTCGCATCCAAGGAGCTCGAAGCGGAGGGTACAGCCTCGGTGGCAGATGATGGGCACCAGCCGCACATACTGCACCTCCAGAGGGAAGTCAAACAGGTTGACCTTCAGGCCGCTGTTGTCCGTATTACCCACAAACAGCTAGGGGGAAAGAAGATCGGAAGGATGGGTCGGTGGGGGCAGTCCACCTTTCTGGGCTTGCCTCACCTTCCTCTTCAGCCCTGGGAGGCAGAGGTGGGGCTGAGCAGAGCCGGCAGGGGGTCAGCTCTTCCTCTGGCCACCCACAGCTCTCAACACAGGTTCCCCTTCTCCCCCACCTTTCTTGGTCATCATGGGGCCTGGGCAGAAACCCCGGTCTTTCACACAGGGCCACCTGGAATCCCTAGGGTGCCTCTGCAAATTAGAAAAAGGCACTCCTGTCTCAAGACACTTTATTATAATAATTTCCCCACAGACAGAAGTATGCAAACATGATGTCTACATTCTGAACGGTGTTCACTTCGTGATGACATCCTCGAGCAATGTACAACCTGCACAACTGCCCATGGTGGCCCTGAAGGCTCAGAATGCATCCCACCTCCACCACTCCAGCCATCCTCAACAAGTCACATTGAACCTTTCTGACTCTCCTTATTCTCACCTGTAAAATGGGGGGAGGGTATTGTAACCACAGAACATGGGCATAATCCAGGTTTCCCAATATCTGGGAACCAAGGAGCAACGGCAGACCCACCTCATGGCTAATCAATCATCCAGGGCACACTCACTTCACTGGGGACCCTCAAACAGCTCTGGAGCCCCAGAGGGTGCAGACCACAGCCCTTCTTTTACAGCCCTCACCTTGTCTCCTGACCCCTCTGCGCTCTGGATAAACTGGAACTTGCGTCCGTTGACGCTGTAGGCCACCTTGAAAGTCTTCAGGTACTCAGCATTGCTTGCTCGGCTGGCACCCTGTGTCACCACGCCTGTCACCCACATCTTCCGTACCAGGTTCACCTGTACCCAAGGCGGAGACGACAGTACCCTTATCTCCCGGCTTCTTTATGCTCTCTCTGCTCCCCCCACCCAGAGCGGGAGCAACCAAGCAGGACAAAGGAGTGGGGACCTTCTCATCTGGGCCTCTCAGAGCTTTGGGCCCAGTGCTCAGAGGGGCACCCGAAGAGGGACGAGGCCCCAAAGGCTTCACCCAGTGCAAACAGCCCCTCCACAGCCTGGGGTCTGCTCCTCCTCGTCCAGCCCGCCCCCGCCCCCGCCCCCGCCCCCGCCCCCAGGCTGCCCTCCACTTACAGATACTTCACCTGTGAGAACCACTGCCTTGCTACCTGGACCCTGGTTATGACCCCAGCGTGGTGACCCCCCACCCCCCCCACCCACCCACCCACCCCATGCAGACATCCTCGTCTCACCCTGTCCCCTCATGTGACTCTGTCCACCCTAGAGCCATTCTTTCTGTACCTGGATCCAGGGATTCTTGTCATAGTTGCTGGCTGTCCAAGCGTTGACGATGCCCGTGCGGTGCAGGCGGGCCAGCTCTGGGGCCCAGCGCTGTACACCCATGAAGCCCAAGTACACAGACGAGGCAGAGATCTGCGAGTCGGAAATGGCACCCGTCTCCATGCCCAGCGGCATGGCGCAGGCTACGGGGGGGGGGGGGGAGAGGGGGACGTGGCTGTCAGGCGGCCACCCGAGCCCCAGAGGACCAGAAAACAACACAGTGTGGCCTCCGCTGAGACTCAGAGCAGAGACCCGGAAAGGACTACGAGGGCCCGAGAAAGGTGCACGGTGATGAAGAGGGTGGGCCGGACGCTCGGGGGGGGGGGGGGGGGGGGGGGGGGGGCGTGGGGAGCCAGGGCCGCCAGAAGGTTCCAGGCCAGGCTGGCACTCGTGGCGTCTCCAGAATCTCCTGCAAGGCTGTGGTAGGTGGTCTTGTCTTTACGGGGCATCTAGCAACAACTATGGGGGAGTGGGGGGCAGGCAGGGACTGGACCAGCGGGAGAGAAGACCGGTGTGGCCTGCTCTCCTTCAGGGTCCCCAGCCCACCAGGAGGCCCACCTGGTCCAGCCCCCCACCCCTGGCTCCCCCAGGATGGCTTTGGGAGGCAGGCACGTCAGGTGGCAGGGAACAGTACCTGTTTTGCACACAAAGCAGTAAACAAATCTGCCTGGACTTTTCTACAATCCCACTGGCAGGACTTTCTGGGTGGGGCGTGAATGCCATTCTGTTTTCTCTCCTGTTCTTCGCGCCTTCCAACTACTGGTCGTGACCCAGCCATCTGCGAAGTTGCTCCCTGCCCAGGGGCCGTCACCTTCACCATTATCCCAGGGATGTGGTCCGAGGGGGCCGGGCCCCTCTTATCCCCCAAACAGAGAAGCCAGGGACAGACCTACTCTTGCTACAACACCCCAGGTTCATGCTGAGCTCAGTGCTATGACACTCTCACAGGAAAGTGAGACCAGGCAGCCAAAATCAGAGCTGGGGGGGGGGGGGGGGGGGGGGGGGGGAGGGGAGGGGAGGGATGTTGAGCAGGGATTTGCACCCAGGTCTGTCCTCACACCCCACATGTTCACACTCTAAGGGACCCAAACGTGCATTCTTTGGGCCTGTGGGGTCCTTGTGGGCTCCAAGAAAACCTACCACCTGACCAACAAGGAGGGGCTGCGACGGCCCCTGGGGGCCTCCCCTGCCTTTGTGGTTCTCTCCTGCCTTCTGCCCCAGGAGCTGCCGTGTCCAACCCGGGGCAGACCCCAGGCCACGAAGCAGGAGGCTAGGTGTGCGTAATTCCAATTCAGGTACACCCATGGTTACCTTGGCTTCCAGCACGGTAATTAGTGGGCACACCTGACCCCACCCAGGGCTCTGTCTGCCTTAGCGACCCCCCCACCACGCATGCACACACGGATACACACACGCACACACATTCCTCCACCCAGGATCTCAAAGACCTTAGCCTCAGCCCACAGACCCGGGGACAGCCCCTGGGTGCCACCTCCTCTAAGGTGAATGGAATTGAAGGCACTTGCCTGCTCTCCTCCAGGCCCTGCACCCCCCAACTGGCCCAGCACCCCCCAACTGGCCAAGCACCCCATCCTCCTCCTCCTCCTCTTCCTCCTCCTGCCGGTCAGCGAACCTCAGAGAATATCCCCACATCTGCCTGAAGGAGAACCGCCTGCCCCTGTCCAAGACGCTTAGTGACAGGCCCACCGGACCAAAGAAACCGGACATCCCTAAGAAGTGGACTCCCCCACCCCCAGCAGGAGAGGAAGAGTCCCAGCTTGGTGGGAGGGACTCCAGCTGGGCCAGGAGGGAGGACGCGTGGACAGCCACCGCCAGCACTGCAGGCTGGGCACCCACCCAGGGCCATTCTGTGGCTGAGTGGATAACCAAGCAGGCCCGGCAGGTCAGCCCCTCTGCAAACGCCAAGCCTCTGACCGCCTGACCATGAGGGGACAGCCCAGCCTGCCCAGGCCTCTCCCTCCTCCCTGAGCTCTGTGATGAGGCCACAGTCAAACTTGGGCCAGGACCTATCAGACTCTAAGACCCAAGCCTTACTTCCTGAGCTGCTGGGCCTGAAGATTAAGAAATGTGTTTGCTGGGGTGCCTGGGTGGCTCAGCTGGTTAAGCATCTGACTTCGGCTCAGGTCGTGATCTCATGGTTTGTGGGTTCGAGCCCCGCATCGGGCTCTGTGCTGACAGCTCAGAGCCTAGAGCCTGCTTCCGATTCTGTGTCTCCCTCTCTCTCTGCCCCTCCCCCGCTCACACTGTGTGTCTGTGTGTGTGTGTCTCTCTCTCTCTCTCTCTCTCTCTCTCTCTCTCTCTCTCACACACACACTCACACACACACTCACACACACACTCACACACACACACACACACACACACACACACACACACACACAAATAGACACATAAAGAAACCAAAAAAGAAATGTTTGTTTTCCCCTCTTGGCAGAAAACTCTCAAGACTTAACCCTAACGCTACGTATCTGGTTCACGGTGACCTAGGAAACGGTATTGCCATGACCTCTGGGGTTACCACCACCCTTTCCACCCCTCCACCACGCCCCCTACAGTGACATCAGCCTGTGGTGGAGAACAGAAGGCCGAGCCGGAATTCGCCCGGGACAACAGGACGGCTCACTCCCCTAACATGGCCTAACTCTGAGGCTCTGTCAACCCCCATCTACCAGACGAGACCCTGATGCAGGGAGTGAGGCCAGCGCGTGGCCTGAGCTGCTCAGGATCCCCCCCGCTCCCCATAAGAGCATTCACCCCCCAGATACTCACTGATCTCACAGTGGACACCTGTATAGCCATGAGGGCACTTGCAGAAGTACTGGGTGAAGATGTCCCCCCGGTGTTCGTCCTTGATCACCTGGCATTCAGCATCATTGTAGCAGGGGTTTGGGTTACAAGGACCTAGGGGTGAGGAGGCAGGTAAGATGGGCAATGGATGAGGAAGGAGCTGGGGACGGAGACAGCAGCAGCAGCAGAAGGTGCCCAAAAGGACCCTCTGTGCAAACTCAGCCCCATGCCCGCCTCCCCCTTCCCACCTCCTCCCTCCCCCATCTGCCTGAAGGAGCCTGGGCCAGCCTGGGGCCGAGAAGGGTCATATGTAGGCGAATCAGTCCAAGTGAGGGAAGCATCCAGCTTTCCAACTGGCATGGGGAGTTTCCAGGGAAGTGCCGGCTGACGGCGGGAGAGGTGCAGGGGACCACTGCCCGCTAGGGCTGCAGCCGGGAGCCGGGTGCAGAGTGGGGGGCACTGCCCAGGCAGGTACCTTTCTCGGTCTCATTGCAGATGATGCCTGTGAAGCCTTCGGGGCAGAGGCAGTAGAAGGGGGTGTTGTCCCGGCCCAACAGGCAGGTCCCACCATTCAGGCACTGGCTAGAGTCACAGAAGTCACCTGCAATGGCAGCCCGGACTCATTCAGTGAATACTGGGGTGGGGCGAGGGGAGAGCTGCTGTGTGCATGCCGCGTTCCTGAGACAGAGAACCCAGGTGTGGTCCAGGCTTCAAAGAGCCACTGGAAAGAGGGGGACGGTCACTAGGTGATGCGGAGGCTTCGGGAGCTCTGACAGAAGCCTGCAGGAAGGGCCACTGGAGGTGTGGTTCCTGCCAGAGTTGGAAGCTTGGCAGAGCGGACATGTGAGCTGGGTCTAAAAGACGGAGTGGAGTGTGCCCGAACGGGGAGTGAGGAAAGAACATTCTAATGATGAGCAGAAGCACAGGGGGGCATGGTAAGTGGGAAACAGGGAGACAGAGCTGAAAAGGTAGGGAGGGGCCCAGACCCGCATGGACCTTAGGACTGACAAGCTCAGACTTGGCGTCGCGCAAACCAGGGGCTCTTAACCTTCCTTCAGCTTCCACCGTATTCTACCGGGGCAGGGGGGAATCAGAGTCTCAAGTGTGAGGGGGCAGCGGGGAAGCCATTTCCCATCCTGGGAAGGAGAATGGAGAAAAGGCCATCTGCAGAGACGTGTGGATGGGCTCCCCCGGGGCAGGCAGGTTTCCTGGGGCTACACAAACACCCCTCTGGCTCCGGGGTGGGAATGTGACAGGAGTGGGTAAGGTGAGAGGTCTGGAGAGCATCTAGGAGGCTGTCACAGGCCTCCTAGTGACAGAAGAAGTCAGATGAAGGGGTGAGGGGGCCGGGCAGCGTTGAGAAACACTGCTGACACAGGAGAAGGGCTGGAGAGGTCTTCACAGCTTCTGGCTGGGGGCCTGGGTGACAGATGTGAGCTTATTCATGCAGCCACCAGGCCAGCCAGGCGGGTGGGGGACCTTCTAGCTGACCTTGGCATCCCAGAAGAGCCGACCCCATCATTTGGGGTAAGACATCAGAAATCACTTTTCCTCCCCACAGAGTCGTGCCATCCCAGACCAGGGGGCCCTCCTGAAATCTCAAAGCGCCAGAGAGCTGGGCCCAGCTCCAGAGAAGGGAACAGAGGGGAACAGGGATCAGCATTAGTGAGCACCTCAGAGCTCCACCTCAGCCCCCGCCTGGGAGCTTAAGGCGGCTCCCAATGAGCTATTAGTCACTGGCTTTAAATAGCAGGTTAATCCCTCCTGACCTGGCAGACTGCAAGCGCTGCCACAGACAGAGGCTTGGGAATGGCCAGAATCCTGGGCCCCTGTCCCAACAAAATCCAACTCCTCCTGCCCCCCCCCACCACCACCACCCGCCCCCTCTCTCCTTTCTGCTCCAGGGCAAAGCAGTCTGGTTCCCCTAAGATGAAAAGGAAAGTGAAAGGTGGCCCTGACCCCACATCGCCTGACTCACCTGCGCACAGCACGCAAGGTGTTTCCCCGTTCCGGGGAAAAGCCAGGTCACCCTGTACAAAGCTACCTTTGGGATTTCAGAGTCCTGCCTTCTGGGAGATTTCCCCAGGGACATTTTGTGGGGACAGAGAGGAGTAGAAACGGACTCTTCCGAGATCCAGCTGTCTCTCCCGGTTTCTGGGAGAGCCACCAGCGCCCAGTGCCCAAGGGCCTGGGAGCCTGAAGTGCCCTTAAGCCTAAGGCTCCAGGCCCTGGGGGTCAGACTGTCACAGGGAGGCAGTTCTAGGGCTCAACTGTGTCCCCCCTTCCCCTTGCTTTCTTTGAGAAAACGATGCAGCGGGTGCCCAAAGAGCGCCCACCATGGGCACCTTTTCCCAGCCTTGGAGGAGGCGGTGCGGGCCCCTAGAGAAGGGGATGGTGCATCCCCGGGACCAGCCTGCCCGGAGGCCCAGCTGTGCGCGGGAGGCCTCCTGGGCGGGGGCGGAGCCAGGAAGATACAGCAGCACGCCAAGGCCACGGGAGGGAGTCAGGAGCCACCAGCCCCGGGGGCAGCCCTCTCCAAGTCCCTCCCCGGGCTCTTAGCCCCCTTCGGGGCCCCACCTAGATCCCCGGCCCTTCCTCCGCCTCCCCAGCCCTCGCTTATCCGACCAGACACCTACAAGCGGGGATGCAAAATTCCAATGAACAGACCGGCCGCCAGCGCTTGGGAGGGATTTGCCAGGGAAAGTTTGGCTGGACGAGTCTTCTCAATACAAGAGTCCTAGAAACGTCCAGGTGGAAGACGCGCGAAAGTCACGCACAGTTCAATGGCCTCATTTTACAGATGGGAAGAGAGAGGCCGTACACAGCAGATTCCTTTGTTATGTGTAAGCCGCATCCCTGGGGACCGTTGGGCTGTCACCCGGTGTCCCCGGTCCCCGCCCAACTCTCAAGC
The DNA here is from genome assembly GCF_023721935.1 of Panthera uncia. Classification (NCBI taxonomy): domain Eukaryota; kingdom Metazoa; phylum Chordata; class Mammalia; order Carnivora; family Felidae; genus Panthera; species Panthera uncia. The sequence continues at coordinate 47,133 of NW_026057583.1, forward strand.
CTGTATCACTGGCCAAGAACGCCCGGGCGCCGAGACCTCAGGAGAGGCCGAGCGCATCCCCGCCGGCGGGCGGGACGCGGCCGGAGAAGTCGCCCCTCCGCACGGCCCCGGCTCTTTGCCCAAGTTTGTAAACAGTGGAGGTGGAGGGAGGGCGCCGCGGCGAACTTCCGAGCGGCGCGGAGAGGAGGGGCGAGGGCCAGAGGGCGGTGCGATCGACTCACCGGAGAAGGCCAAGAGTCCCGAGGCGCAGAGGAGCGCGCCGCAGAGCGCGGCCAGCAGGCGGGGGCCCGGCATGCCGTGGGGACGGGGACGCGGGCGCGGGACCGGGCGCTTCGGCCGTGCACACCGCGGGGCTCTCACTCCGGCTCCCGGACGGGAATAAATCGGGCAGCGCCGCCCCGCCCCCGGCCCGCGTGCTCCGCCCAGGCCCTCGGGAGGCGGACCCGGGGCGGGGCTCCGCGGCCAGCGAGGGAAGGGGGGGCACCGGGAGTTCCGCGCCCCTGCCTGCTGCCCGGGGCCGCGCCCGGCATCCCTCGTGGGCTGGGCCCGCCGGGCCCCAGTCCTGAGCCGACTGGACAGGGAAAGGCTCAGAGGGAGCTGTTTGGTGTTCCGTTTTTTAAGACTTAAGAAAAGATGCTTAGCCCTTATTCATAACGAGAAAAATGCAAATTAAAAGTACAGTGAGTGCCAGGTTTTGCTTATCAGATTGGCAAGGGTCGAATTATTAGCACACTGTTAGTGCGAGGCTGTGAGAACAGGCCGAAGCATGCGTTGCGGGAGGCGCTATAAATTGGTTCAGCCTCTCCAGACAGCTGCCTGGTAATACCTATCCAAGTGACCAACGCGGAGACCCTGACACCTAGCAATTCCACTTACAGGACTCTTTTGATCCAGATTCACATGTGTATAATGCCATGCACACAAAGATGTCCTAGCATATCAGAGCAGCATTTTTTGAAACGATAAAAGGCTAAAAAGGGAAGCGGCAAACTTTTTCTATAAAGGGTCCTATAGAAAAGATTTTAGGATTTGTAGGCTGTAAGGTCTCCAGGGCAACTGTTCACCTGTTCACCAACTTAGCAGATAAGCGGCTACAGTCTCCGAGGACAGGAGCACAGTGGTTGCCCTTTTTAAGGGGAAGGAAACCAGGGGGTCAGGATAGGAAGAGACTCCTTTGTTACATTGCATTTTATCTAAATGACTTTTTTTTATCATATGTAAATATTACATATTCGCAAATAAATAATTTTAATAGAATTCTAGTCATATTAGCCTAAAAGAGAAAGAAAAAAAATCCAGACATCTCCCTTACCAGCTATGTTGAGACCTAGGTTAGGACTAGAATTAGACCTAACCACTGGCAGGAGGCCCTTCTTAAAACTGCTCAGAAACAAAAACCACAGGGGTGCCTGGGTGGCTCAGTAGGTTAAGCATAGGACTTTGGCTCAGGTCATGATCTCACGGTTCGTGGGTTCGAGCCTTGTGTTGGGCTCTGTGCTGACAGCTCAGAGCCTGGAGCCTGCTTCGGATTCTGGGTCCCCCCCCCCTTCATGCTATCTCTCTCTCTCCCAAAAATAAACATAAAAAATTTTTTTCTAAGAAATTAAAGACCTAAATAAACAGAGTCATCCTTGTTCACAAATGGGAAGACTTCTATTGTCAAGATGGTTAACACTCCCCAAATTGAGGTACAAGTTCAACATCGTCCCTATCCACATTTCAGCTGTCCTTTTTGCAGAAATTAACAAGCTGATCCTAGAATTATATGGGAATGGATGGAACCCAGGATCGCTAAAGCAATCTTGCAGGGAAATAAAAGTTGGAAGATTCGTGCTTCCCAACTTGAAAATGTGTTACAGTAATCAAGACCGCATGGTCCTGGCAGAAGGGTAGATCTATAGATCAATGGAATAGAATGAAGCGTCCAAAAACAAATCCGTCTATCTACGATCAATTGATTTTCAACAAAGGTGCCAAGACAGTTCAGTGAGGAAAGAGCAATTTTTTCGACAAATTATTCTAGGACAACCGGATAACCACAAAAGTATGAAGTCGGACTCCCTGATCACACTTATTACAAAAACTCACTCAAAATAGATCAAATACCTAAATATAAGAGCTAAAACTATAAAATTCTTGGAAGAGAACAGATCTAAACCATTGTGACCTTGGATGAGGCAACGCTGTCTTAGATAAGACACCAAGGACACAAACAACCAAAGGAAAGAATAGATTTTTTTTTTTTTTTAGGAAAGAATAGATTAATCGAACTGCATCAAAATGTGAAACTTTTATACTTCAAAGGACACTATCAAAAAAGTGAGAAGACAACCCACAGAATGAGAGGCAGTACGTGCACATCGTGTCTGATAAGGGTCTATATTCAGAATATTAGAATGCGAATAACTCGTAATGTAACAAGAAAGGACAACCCAATCTTATTCATTCATTTATTTATTTAACGTTTATTTGTTTTTGAGAGAGAGAAAGAGACAAAATATGAGTGGGGAGGGGCAGAGAGAGAGGGAGACACAGAATCTGAAGCAGGCTCCAGGCTCTGAGCTGTCAGCACAGAGCCCAACGTGGGGCTTGAACTCGTGAACCTTGAGATCAGGACCTGAGCTGAGGTCGGACGCCTAACCAACTGAGCCACCCAGGCGCTCCGGGTGCCCCAGGACAACCCAATTTTAAAATGGACAAAGAATTGGGATAGATATTTCTCCAAAGAAGATCTACAAGTAGCCAAAAAAGCACATAAACAGATGATTAACGTTATTAGTCATCAGGAAAATGGAAATCAAAATCAAAACCACATGAGATACCACTTAACACACCCACTGGGAGGGCTATAATCAAAAAAGACAGATAAACACAAGTGTTAGTGAGGATATAGAGAAATTGGAAACTTCATGCATTACTGGTGGGATTATAAAATGGTGCGGACACTGGAAAACAGTTCGGCAGTTTAAGAGATTAAACAGAAAGTTATCCTATGACCCAGCAATTCTACTCCTAGCTATATACCCAAGAAAACTGAAAACATATGTTCATACAAAAACCTATACACAAATGCTCATAACAACGTTAATAGCTAGCAACTGGAAACCACCCGAAAGCCCATCCGCTGATGGGGGCATAAACCAAGTAGCACATATCCATATATCCCTACAGTAGAGTGTTGTTCAGCATACAAATAAATGAAGGGGGCACCTGGGTGGCTCAGTCAGTTGGGCGTCCGACTTCGGCTCAGGTCACGATCTCACGGTTGGTGAGTTCGAGCCCCGCGTCGAGCTCTGTGCTGACAGCCCAGATCCTGGAGCCTGCTTTGGATTCTGTGTCTCCCTCTCTGCTCCTCCCCCACTCATGCTCTGTGTCTCTCTCTCAAAGATGAATCAACGTTAACAAAAATTTTCAAATAAACTTTTTTTCAATTAAAAAAAAAAAAGTACCAGTACTTAGAAATCTGTCTCAGCTGGCAGAGAGGACTGGGGGCAGAGTGTCCTTCTGGTTGTCGCTGGCTCCTGCAGAGTAGAAGCTCCTGATCACCCTCACCAGTTGCCGGGCACAAATGCACAGGTGCCCAGTTAAGTCACATTCAATCATTAAGTCATTCAACACGCATTTATTGAGCAGTAACTGTAGTGAGCATTGAGGCTGGAAACCCTCACTGCACATTAGCATCGCTTGGGAAGATTTTTAAAATACGGATGACCAGTGGGGTGCCTGGGTGGCTCAGTCAGTTAAGCGTCCGACTTCGTCTGGGGTCATGATCTCGCAGTCCGTGGGTTCGAGCCCCACCTTGGGCTCTGTGCTGACAGCTCAGAGCCTGGAGCCTGCTTCGGATTCTGCGTCTCCTTCTCTCTCTGCCCCTCCCCCATTTGTGCGCGCGCGCGCGCGCGCGCACGTGTGTGTGTGTGTGTGTGTGTGCGCGCGCGCGCGCGCGCGCGCTCTCTCTCTCTAAGTAAATAAGCATTTAAAAAAAAATTTTTTTTTAAATACAGATGACCAGGATGCATTCCAAAGCAAATAAATCTCCATCCCTGAGGAGCCTAGGAATGAGAATTTTTTAACCTCCCCAAATGAAGCTAATATGAAGAACCATTGGTTAGACTCAGAGGAAAAACACAAGAGACCTAGGCCTTGGGACCAGGAGCTGACAGAGGGTTTTAACAGGTGAAGGAAGGATAGAGAGGGAGGGGATTTTCTTGTATGATCTGACCCGTGTAGAGTTCAGTGGGCTAGTAACACTAGTTCCTTGGTCTGAACACTCCTCTTACCTGATACTAGAGCATTTCAGTATTATTTGGTTGGTTTTTCTTTTTTTTTTTTTTTTTTTTTAATTTTTAACGTTTGGTTGGTTTTTCTAACCATAGCATCATCCACGATCATCTGAAAGAGGTAGTCCACTTAAAGGCTTCAGATTTTTGTTCATATACACGACAGGAAACCAGGTATACTTTTATTTTTTAGTTAGTCATGCCCCTACACAGAGAATATATTCTGTCTTCCAGAAACTTAACAAAAGTCCATTAAATTGACAAAACTCGAAGCTGATGGGGCCGTAGAGTCTAAAACTTACACCAAGTTGATTCAGTCTCTGAATCACAGTCTGACTATGGCAAGACCTACAAAACTTGACCTTGGATTCTGCTTTGGGCAAATTCACTGGAAGGAAATTACCCAACTAGAAAGTAATGTTCAAAGATTCGACCCGGTACCGCTACTTATGGTGTTGAAAAATTGATAACAGTCCAAACTGCCCCGAGGTGAAGAGCTAAATAAGCATGCCAGGACACAGCCTGGAAGAGCTGTGACAAGTGAAAAGGGTGTGGAAGTTTTCGCGTGAAAGAACACGAAAAGCGGAATGCCTATCTACAGCCTCCATACTCCCCAAGAGCTCACCGAGGTAAAAAAAACCTCCCACAGAGACGAGTGTACGTAAAAACAAAACTCGAAGGGGAGTTGAGTCACGAATGGGCAAAAACACGTACGATCCCACGATTCTGCTTAGAGGAAGCATCTAAAGTAGTCACACTCGCAGACAAAGTAGAGCGGCGATTGCCAGGGGCTGGGGGGAAGGGGCAGGGGAGCTGCTGTTTAGTGGCCACAGAAAAGTTCTGGAGATTGTGGTTCACCCTAGCACAAATGCAACACCACTGAACTGCATACTCGATTAAGACGGTAAATTTTCTGTTTTTTTACCACAATAAAAAAAGAATTATTAACTTTACAAAAGTGAGGGGCGCCTCAGTGGCTCAGTTGGTTGAGCAGTGGGCTCAATTTTTTTCTGCTCAGGTCATGATCTCACATTTCGTGGGTTCCAGCCCCGCCTCCGGCTCTGCACTGACAGCGTGGAGCCTGCTTGGGATTCTCTCTCCCTCCCCCTCTCTCCACCCCTCCGCTGCACATCCGTGTGGTGCCTCTCTGTCTCTCAAAATACATAAATAAACTTTAAATTTTTTTTTTTAAATAAAATGGGGCACCTGATTGGCTCCATCAGTTGAACAGCCAACTTCAGCTCCAGGCACAGTCTCCTGGTTTGTGATTTTGAGCCCCTGGGTGGGCTCTCAGCTGTCAACGCAGAACCTGCTTCAATCAAAAATAAATAAACATTTAAAAATTAATTTGTTTCTTTAAAAAATAAAAAATAATTGGGGCGCCTGGGAGGTTCAGTCTGTTGAGCGTCCGACTTCGGCTCAGGTCACGATCTTGCAGTTCGTGAGTTCGAGCCCTGCGTGGGGCTCTGTGCTGACAGCTCAGAGCCTGAAGCCTGCTTTGGATTCTGTGTCTCCCTCTCTCTCTGCCCCTCCCCTGCTCATGCACTGTCTCTGTCTCAAATGTAAATAAACATAAAAAAATTAAAAATATATATTTCAGGTCCTACAAAGAAAACACCACAGGATTGTATGACCTAACACGAAAGACAGAAGGGAAACCGGTTTAGATAGGTGACTGGCACAGCCTTCTTCGAAAAGGTAACATTCGCGCTGAAACCCTGGATAGTAAGAAGCCAGCCGTACAAATGACCTGAGGAAGGGGCACCTGGGTGGCTCAGCTGGTTAAGCATCCGACTCTAGATTTCTGCTCAGATCATGACCTCATGATTTGTGAGAACAAGCCCCACATCAGGCTCTGTGCTGTGAGCCTGCTTAGGATTCTCTCTCTCCCTCTCTCCCTCTCTCCCTCTCTCCCTCTCTCCCTCTCTCCCTCTCTCCCTCTCTCCCTCTCTCCCTCTCTCCCTCTCTCCCTCTCTCCCTCTCTCCCTCTCTCCCTCTCTCCCTCTCTCCCTCTCTCCCTCTCTCCCTCTCTC
>NW_026057583.1:53542-61105 GCF_023721935.1 Panthera uncia
TCTCCCTCCCCCCCCCCCCCCTCCTGCCCATGCTCTCTCAAAATAAATAAAGATTTTAAAAAAAAAAAAAAGGAAAGCAGAGGTTCTGAGAAAGGAACAGAACAGAGAGCTCAGAAATTGACCAACACAGTCCACTGAGTTTGACGAAGGGGCCACGCAGTATGGCGCAAAAAGGAGGGCCTTTGCAACAGATAGTGCTGGCACACCCGGATGTCCGTGAGCCAAAAGAATAAAATCGGAAACAAACTTCACACCTTCGACAAAATTTAACTCAAAATGGATCATAGGCCTAACGGTAAAACACACAAAACTCTAAGACTTCTGGAAGAAAACAGAAGAAAACCTGCATGATCTTTGGTTCGGTGATGACTACCAAAAGCAGGGTCCGTGAGAGAAAAATCGATGTAAAAAACAGGCTTTATCAAAAGTAAACCGTTGGCTCTGGGAAAGACACCGTTAAGAGAATTAAAGGACTAGCCACAGACTGGGAGAAGATCATTGCAAATCACTATCTAATAAGGAACATGTGTCCGGAATAAGTCAAGAAATCTTAAGACACAAAAACCAGAAAACATGAGGTTCATGGGGGGTTCTGTGGGTTATGCATCTGACTCTTGATTTCCGCTCAGGTGGTGATCTCACAGTTTGTGAGTTTGAGCTCCGCATCAGGCTTTGGCCCAACAGCACGCCAAGCCTGCTTGGAATTCTCTCTCCTCTCTCCCTGCCCCTTCCCCGACTTGTGTTCACGTGTCCACCTCCTCTCTCTCCCAAAATCAGTAAATAAACTTCAAAAGAAATTAAAAAAAAAAACTTCAATGGAAAAAATAGTAAGAACGACGGTCCCTGGGTGGTTCAGTCAGTTAAGAATCCGACTTCAGCTCAGGCCATGATTTCATAGTTCAGGAGTTCAAGCCCTGTGTGGGGCTCTGTGCTGACAGCTCGGAGCCTGGAGCCTGCTTCAGATTCTGTGTCTCCCTCTCTCTCTGCCCCTCCACTGCTTGCACTCTGTCTCTCTTTCTCAAAAATAAATAAAAGATTTTTTTTAACTTAAAAGAAGGAGAAGAAGAAAACACAAAACCCAATTTTTAAAATGGGTAAAAGATCTACCCTGATCATGGAACCTGCTTAAGTTTAAGTTTCTCTCTCTCTCTCTCCCTCCCTCCCTCCCTCCCTCTCTCCCTCTCCCCACCCCCCGCCCCCTCCCCCACTTGTGCCTTTTCTCTCTCTCTAAAATTAAAAAAATGGGGAAAGATCTAAACAGGCAAACAAAGACATATGGCTGAAAAAAAGACCCATGGATGGCAAATCAACATATGACAAGGTGCTCAACACAATTTTCCGTTAAGGAAATAAAAATGCAAACAGCTATGAAATGTCACCGCATACCTACTAGAATGGCTAAAATCCAAAAAACTCGATCACACCAAACGCGGACAGCAATGCAGCGCGTTGGGAAGGTTCGTTCATCGCTCAGGAGAACGCTCGAAGGCGCAGCCACTTGGGAAGGTTTGGCCATCTCTTGTAAAGCTAACCACACACTTTACCACACGACCCCGAAGCAATCACGCTCCTAGGCTATTTGCCTAAGGGAATTAAAACCCGTGTTAACCCAAAAACCTATTTGCTGGAAAGAAAAAAAAATGTTTACCACAGATCTGTTCGTAGTCCTCAAAAACCGGAGGCAACCAAGTTGCCTTTCAGGAGGGAAGTGGGTTGAGTGTGGAACGGCCATACAACGGAATACTGTTCTGTGAGAAAAGGACCGAGCTATCGATTCACACAACAACGTGAATAAATCTGAAATGCAGAGGGGAGGCAGGGGGAATTCTAGGTGATGGATTGTCCTGTACGATCCCGGGCTGGTAGATATAAGATGCTAGGCAGATGCCAAATCCTAGAACTTTGCAGCACAAAGACGGAGCTTTCACATGTGCACATTAAAAAAAAAAAACAAAAAACAAAACAAAAACAAAAAAACCCAGAAGGCTGGGAGACTCCAGAATATAAATGCATTGCAAATGTATGACATAACTGTAAGTAGTTGGGGAGCTATGGGGGGGGGGGGCGGGGGGGGGGGGGGAGGGGTGGGTAATGGAGAGGAATTGACCTAAGTAACTTTGGAAGACAGTTTTAGCCAAAAACCGTGAGGTTAAGGCGAAAGGAACTGTGCATAACCACTGAAGCCTAGAGGCAGCGAAATTAGTCCTCCCAGAGACACGGGTTAACAATGCTGAAACTGCCGTGCCCGTGTCCTGGGGTCAGACCAGAAAGTGGAGGGTGGCTGGGAAGGCTCAGGATTCTCACTGCTGGAGAAGAAAGTCGTAGGTAAGCAAGGAGGACAAAGCACATCGTGCTGGGGTTGTCAGAGACATCAGTACGAATTCATGTTTTAAAAAGGGTTGTTTTTTTTTTTTTTTTAAGCAGGCTCCATGCCCAACATGGGGCTCGAACTCATGACCCTGAGATCAGGGTCGCATGCTCTACCAACTGAGCCAGCCAGGCACCCCAGTATGAATTCATGTTTAACTCAATTTAGATACAGATGAAAGGTACAGAAATAATTATAGATAAGTGCATATACACGCATAGGTATGTATACACAGGTTTGAATGCATATGGGTATTTCCTAGCTCTGCTGACAGGGACTAGAAGCTGCGACGGCCTAGTGCTCAGAATTTTGTCTGTATCACATGTTTCTAATGCAAGAAATCAGGGGCTTTGGAGAAATAGCCGATTCTAGGGCTAGGGCAGAGAGAACACAAGATAAGCTTGGAGCTTCCAGAAAGTGCTTTAAAAAACTAAAGGACGGGGCGCCTGGGTGGCTCAGCCAGTTGAGTGTCCAACTTCGGCTCAGGTCATGATCTCACAGTTCATGGGTCCGAGCCCTGCATCAGGACAGCCCAGAGCCTGGGGCCTACTATGAGTTCGTTCTCTCTCTCCCTCTCTCTCCCTCTCTCTCCCTCTGCTGCTCATGCTTTGTCTCTCAAAAATAAATAAACATTAAAAAAATTTTCTTAATTAAAAAAAGGATGAGGACATGTGAAGAGAATAAAAAAGCTAGGCCAAAAGAGTTCCCAATGGGCACCTGGGTGGCTCAGTCCACTTAAGTGTCCGACTTTGGCTCAGGTCATGATATCATGGTTTGGCAGTTCAAGTCCCTCATCGGGCTCTCTGCTGTCAACACAGAGCCCTATTTGGATCCTCTGTCCCCCTCTCTCTGCTTCTCTCCCACTTGCTCTCTTTCTCTCCAGATAAAAATAAACATTAGAAAACAATAATAAAAAAAATCTAAAGAGTTCCCAATCACCAAATTGGGAAAAAGGCAAGCAACCAAATAATGAGGTATTAGATTATAACCCAAAGCATAAGATAGATATCCATGAGTCCATAGCAGTATAAAGGACTGAATGAATGAATGAGAACAAATCTTTCTTACAGAAGAATTGCAAATAATTTAGGTACATAGTCCCTCCTCCAGCAGGTAGGGCTTACTGGCTCTCCCCTCACTTTGAGCATAGACTATGCTCAGTGACTTGTTTCCAAAGAGTAAAGTACAGGAAGGATGGAAAGAGAAGTAATTTTTCAGTGGATCAGTGTTTCAGAAAACGTACCTTCTCCTTTCCCCAGGCGATCAAGGTGAACAGTGTCAGTGAGGAGTCCCATGGCTAGCATTGTCCAAAATGATATCATAAGAAGTGTTTCTCCCAAGAACCCAGAACCCTGGCCTAACCTTTAGAAAAACACCAGACAAACCAAGTTGCAGCACATTCTACAAAACCCTAGACCAATATACCGCAGAGCTGTCACGGCAAGCCTGGTCCCAGACCAGAGGAGATGAAAAGACAAGATGGTAAGTGGATGTGGCATTCTGGACGCCATCCTGGAACAGAGGGTATTATTGGAAAAACTAGTGAAATCCAAATAAAATATGGAGGTTAGTTCATAACGATGTGCCAACATTGGCTTCTTAGTGGTAAGGTAAGACACGGACGACGGGGGATACTGGGTAAGGGATCGGTAGGCAGGGACTCTCGAACTGTCTTTACAAAGTTTCTATAGATATGAAAGTACTCTACAATTTTCAAGGTGGGCAAGGCTTGAGAAAGACACAGGCTTCTTGCTGATTAGCCAGGAGCAAGAGAGCCACCATAACTGGACTGGCAGAGGTGAGGGGAGTGAAGCCCAGAGAGGCTGCAAAGTCAGACCGGGATCAGCCCTGGCAGGGCCCTGTCAGCTGCATTCGAATCCTGGTTGTGCCTTATGTCAAGTGGGTGATCTTGGGCAAACTCTTTGCTTTCAAAAAAAAAAAAAAAACCTAATGCCCAACATGAGGGCGGTAGGAGGTGAGGCTTTGGAAGGCACTTTGCTCATGAGAGTGGAACCCTCATGAATGGGATTAGTTCTCTCATAAAAGAGGCCAGAGAGCTCCTTTCCCCCTTCCAGCACATAAAGGACTCAGAGAGAAGGCACCTACCATCTATGAACCTGAAACCAGGCCCTTACTAGGCACCGAATCTGCTGGTGCCTTAATCTCGGACTTCCCAGCCTCAAGAACTGTGAGAAGTACGTACATTTCCGTTGTTTATAAGCTACCCGATCTCTGATGTTTTGTTATAGTGGCAAGAATGGGCTAAGACATGCTTCAATCTCCCTGAGCCTCAGTTTTCTCATCTGTGAAACGGAGCAGTAGTAATACTTTCCTGATGGTTTCCACTTTGAGGCTGATACGGACATCTTTGTACATGTCTTTAGGTGAACATTTGCACACGCAACTGTTGGATGTTTACCTAGGAGTTGCTAGAGCATAAGGCATGCACATAGTCAGCTGTGGTGGATACCTTCCAACAGTGTTCCAAAGTGGGGGTACCCCTCTGAAAGATTTCACATATTTAATTTTGTGCAGAGAATAAAATCCACAGTCACTTTACCAGTGACTTTACCAATCAGTCACTCAGAAAATGGGAAGGTGAGAAAGAGAAACCAAACACAAAAGAGAACATGTCCGGGGCGCCTGGGTGGCTCAGTCGGTGAAGCGGCCGACTTCGGCTCAGGTCATGATCTCGCGGTCTGTGAGTTCGAGCCCCGCGTCGGGCTCTGTGCTGACCGCTCGGAGCCTGGAGCCTGTTTCGGATTCTGTGTCTCCCTCTCTCTGACCCTCCCCTGTTCATGCTCTGTCTCTCTCTGTCTCAAAAAAATAAATAAACGTTAAAAAAAAAAATTAAAAAAAAAAAAAAGAGAACGTGTCCTGGGGCACCTGGGTGGCTCCGTTGGTTAAGTGTCTGACTTAGGTTGTGATCTCACAGTCAGGAGATCGAGTCCCACGTTGGGCTCCATGCTGGGCACGGAGCCTGCTTAAGATTCTCTCTCTCCCTCTGTCTCTGTCCCCCGCCAAAAAATAATAAATAAAATAAATACATATATAAAAGGGAAAGCACGTGTTCTGTAATTGTGTATATACAAAGACAAAACCAACCAACGGCCTGGAAGTCAGAATAGCGGTAACCCTTGGTGGATGGCTAGGGACCGATAGAGGCACAAGAGGGGCTCCTGGGGGGGGGGCAAATGTTCCGTTTCTGGCTCTGAATGGCTAGCTGTGTGGGTGTGTTTCCTGTGTGAAAATCCATCAAGGTGTGTGTTTTGCATATCGGTTGCACTTTGGGAATATTTTATATTAAAGAAGATTCTAGAGGCACCTGGGTGGCTCAGTCGGTGAAGCATTCTACTCCTGATCTCCGCTCAGGTCATGACCTCACAGTTCGTGGGATCAAGCCCCATGTCCGGCTCTGCACTGACAGCGAGGAGCCTGCTTGGGATTCTCACGCTCCTCTCTGCCCCTCCCCCACTCACATGGGAGCATGTTTTCTCTCTCTCTCAAAATAGATAACTGTTTAAAGAGGATTCTACCAAAGGACTTTAGGAAGAAGAGTGCCATTATTTCTAAAGGTTGGTTCTGGCTGCTGCGTGGAGAATGGGTTCTAGAGAAATGAGAGAGAGAACCAGAGACCATCTAGGAGGCTAGTTGTAGGGTGGCGGGCGGAGAGACAGTGGTTGCTGGGAGCAGGGGAGGGGGTGGGGAGCCGTAAAGGAAAGGATAAATACTGGAAGTATTCTGGAAGTGAGCTGACAAGACTTGTGGGTAAACAGGACGCGTGGGGTTAGGCACGAGAGGGGTCAAGGATGGCACCCAAGTTCCAGCCTGAGCGACTAAGTGGACAGCACTGACTTTTACTGAAACAAATTGCCTGTTAGTCATCGCTCTCATCCACACCCGGGAGGCTCCTTATCTCCAGGCCTGGGCACGGTGCCCAGCAATAGAAAAGGAGCACCCCTAAAGTACTTATGGGATGAATGAAATGACTCTCCCCGCTGGGCAGACCCGGAACCAGGGTGTGGAGGTGACGGCAGAGCAGATCATATACGAGAGAAGGAAGGGCTTAAGTTGCGGGAATAAAAGGCACAGGATAGGGAACATGATCGATGATATTGTGATGCTGTTGTGTGGTGACGGGCGGGGACTACACTCGGGGTGAGCACAGGGTAACGTGCAGAGAAGCTGAATCACTATGCTGTACCCCTGAAACTGATATAACATGGTATGTCGAATATACTCAAATAAAAATATTTTTTTAAGTTTATTTTACTGGGGTGCCCGGGTGGTTCAGTCAGTTAAGCGTCCAACTTCGGCTCGGGTCGTGATCTCACGGCTCGTGGGTTCGAGCCCCGCATCGGGTTCTGTGCTGACAGCCCGGAGCCTGGAGCCTGGAGCCTGCTTCAGATTCTGTGTCTCCCTCTCTCTCTGCCCCTCCCCCATTTGCACTCTGTCTCTCTTTCTCAAAAAATTTTTTACAAAAATTTATTTATTTTGAAAGAGAGAGAGAGAACGTGCAGGGGAGGGGCAGAGAGAGCACATCCCAAGCAGATTCCTCACTGTCCACACCATGTGGTGCTCGAACTCACAAACCATGAGGTCATGACCTGAGCTGAAATCAAGAGTCGGACGCTTAACCGACTGAGCCAGGTGACCCTCAAATAAAAATATTTTTTTAAAAAAAGAGAGAGGGGCGTCTGGCTGACTCAGTTGGTAGAGCATGAAACTCTTGATCCCGGGGTTGTGAGATTGAGCCCCATGTTGGGTATGGAGCCACTTCAAAAAAAAATAAAAGTGAAGATTTAAAAATAATATTCACTTCTCCCTGCTATTCCTAAAAATAAAGTAAAAATAATAACTAAAAAAAATACGGAGAGAGAGAAAGACATGTTTCCCGGTGATGGTAGCTATGCACACAATGGGGGATGGGCTGCTGTCGTGGGTGGGGGGGGTTGGGGACAGAGGGGGGCTCCCTGTGCCCAAAGGGGTTGAAGCAAAGGGCATGTGTTAGGACAGAGTAGGAGAGGGACAGTGAGGACAGGTGACCTCCGAGGTCTACACCACCTCCAGGATGCTGGTTTATGATTACCGTCAACACTTCCCAGCCCTATCCAAGCTCAGAGGAGGGAAGGGGTTTCCGCTGTGGGTTCCCCTCCTCTGCTCCCCTCCTCTGCTCCCCTCCTCTGCTCCCCTCC
>NW_026057583.1:61115-81063 GCF_023721935.1 Panthera uncia
TCCCCTCCTCTGCTCCCCTCCTCTGCTCCCCTCCTCTGCTCCCCTCCTCTGCTCCCCTCCTCTGCTCCCCTCCTCTGCTCCCCTCCTCAGCTCCCCTCCTCTGCTCCCCACTGCCATCGGGAATGCAGGCAGCACGTGAGCTGCAGCAGAGCGACCGGCAGCCCCACGCTCACACCCTCCAAGCCCACACCCCCTTTCCCAAACCAGATGCTCCGAATACACATCATGATCTGTGAGCAAACATCCCGGCCCAGGGACCAAACAACCCCCTTTTGTTTTGAAGCCGGAGACCAAGGGCCGGGGGCCAGTGCTGGCGAATAAATATGCTTTGAGCTGAAAAACGTCAAAGTGTTTTCTCACTGAAACCAACAGGGCTTGGCCAAATTCTAAGGTTCCTTTATGTGACTTTCCGTCCTTCGGCTGGGGCTTCAGCTGACTACCGTCCTCGCTGATTTCTCTGGTGACTCCCTCCACCCTGACAAAGTTCCCCTTCTCTGAATACTCGAAGCCCCGACCCTCTGGCCCCGGCCAAGATCTATTTATACCGAAGTGGAGCCCTGAGGTGTCTCCTCGCCGGGATTGTCTGCTTCTCTGAGACCGGCAGCCACGTATTGTTCAGAAAGACTTAGACCTGGGACCTGGCTCCGAGCCCCAGCCTCACATCTCACCTGCGTGGTGACCTTTCCCAAGCTGCTTCCTCAGGCACAGTTACTTTCTTCATTTAAAGTCTGTCTCCTTTCCTCCTCTCCAGGAGGTCAGTGACACGAGCAAAAGTTGCCTCCTGGGCCCAGGGAGGTCCGAGGCATCTCCATCTGCTATGGAACATGTTCACATCTGGGTTGGGCTATTTGGTCTGCAGAGTAGAAAGGATGTGGAAGAAATGCCTTAGAAAGATCTATTTTTATAGGGCTCTGCTCAAAGCCTTTCTAAGCGGGCCAGCCGGACATCTGGACAACCCATTGCATGAATGAAACCAGAGCGAGGCCATTTCCGGAAGAACATCAAGTCCTTCCCTGGAAATTGTTGAAAAACAAAATTAACCCGAGTCAATTTGAAGATCTAATTGGCTTTATTAAACGATTTGCCAATCGGGTACATCCCACCTAGCAAGTAGAAAGGAGCTCCCTCAAGCTACAGAAGAGGAAAGATTTTTAAAGGCAGAGTTGGGGGGAGGGGGGGTGGGAAGGAAAGTATTCGCCAAGAATGCCTTGTTTTAGGCAAGGTTGTCCTAAGGGGAATGGAAAGGGTCTATCGGTAAATTTCCTAAGTGCTGACCAGGAAATTCCACATTGCCTGGTTAAAGGTTACATTCCTGGGAGGGTTGAAAGTGCAGTTAGGTTAGGTATTAAGTCTCGGTTCACTGACGTGAGGCCTTAACATAAGTGACTCCATTTTGGGCCTGTGGCTTTCTTTTGAACAAAATCAAACTCAGAGAAGGCTGGAGCCAGAGCCCCAGATGGGGCAGGATCGAGAGGTGGTCAGCACATCGCAAGCCCAGGAGGGCTCATCACTGGCTAATCCCCACCCCCCACCCCCCAACCCCCAACCCCGTACTACCCAACACCCAGTCTCCTTCTATCTCATCCCCCAGCCTGGGGGCCTCTCGTTAAGGATGTGGTAACCTCTTCTAAGCAAAGATCATGGACCCGTTGGGCACTGCTTGTCCTCCTTCTCTTACTGCCGTCTGTCCCCTTTCAGGCCAGTAGCCCTGCTTGTCAGACACTCCTTCTGCCATTTCTTGCAAGAAAAAGTCAACCCTCTCAGTGAACCGAGTAGCAGACTTAAAATCTCTGACTTCTTGCTCCACACCTACTGCTCTGTGGCTCCGGCCTCAAAGCCTCCTAGAACTCAACCCCCGAGTCCCAGCGGATGTCAGATGAACTGCCACAAGTTGCCACGTGAGCCAGGTGGGGCAGCCCAGCCTTTGATAAATTTCAGATGTGCCACTGTGCCTGAAGAGAGCCCGGTTTGGCTGTATGGGGCGACCTCTCCCCGGAAGGGGGAGTTCGGACTTGGTTTCCTGCCCCAATTCCTGTGCCACATACTTGGCCAGCGGCTAACGGCCTCCCTACCGAACCCGGACTGTGTTCGTTCATTCATTCAAAAATATTTATTGAGCAGATGCCAAGTTTGTGTGGTGTAAGGACCCACTCAGAACCCGAGAGTTGATGTAAAGAGTATTTTTAAATTTTGTATTTTAATTTATTTTTCTTAAGTAAACCCCATGCCCAACATGGGGCTCGAACTCACGACCCTGAGATTAAGAGTCATACGTTCTACTGTGTGAGGCACCCAGGTGCCCCAAGCATCTTTAAAGCTGAAGATATTTGAGATTCAACAGATGAAGGAAAAAGCCTTCTGAGAGCTTCCATATCTGACTAAAAGCAGACACTTCTAAGAAAGGAGGGTTGCCATAAATTCTTTCTTTGGGGCAAGTCGATTCCCAGGAAAGAGTGAACCTACTAAAAATCCCCTGTCTAGAGGAGTTTTATGGCCCTGAAGAAGACAGAAAAACCATTCATTCCTTGACAGACAAACCTGATCACAAACGTTCTTATGTCCCCCTTTGTTCTCCTAAAGAAATTTCTTCCCATTAGAGCCTTTTCTCCCCCTTTCCTTTCCCCTACTAATTTAGATACACGAGCCCCTAATTCTAACCCCCTCATTTGAGTTACTCATCATTAAGCACTCTGGTGGGTAAATAAATTCTTTTTCATTTGTTCATTGGTCTTTTGTCAGTTTAAGTCACAGGCCCCAGTGACTGAACTTAAAAGGGTAGAAGGAAAGTTTGTTTTCCTCCCCAACTGGGAGTACTGGTTTGTACTGGATCTTCCTTTACCCTTCAGTTCTCAGCAGGGCCTGGAGCCCCTAAACCCCTCACCTAGCATTGCCAACCTCTCGATCCTAAAACATTAAACCCTTGGGGCTGTCCCTGTCCCTAGCCTTAACTCCCCTGCTGTCCTTACTCTCCAAGTATCTAGTCACCTCAGCAGAGGTGCCTGGCCTTGAGCTCAGAATCTACTCCTTCCCTAGCACGACCACAGGCGTGGGCTATTTGCCTTTCTAGAAATCAGATTCTAGATTCTATTTGTCTTTCTAGAATCTAGAATGTCGACTGATGCCCTGGGGGCTCCTGCCAGACGGCACGGTGACTTTTGGTGAAAGGAGTTTTGGCAGAGTGCAGACGCCTTCAAAGTCCCACCAGCAAGGGGCTTGCAGAAAAGCCTCATTTTCCCCATAGTCCAGCTCATCGTTGCTGAAGCAGCTGCCCCCATGTTTCCAAAGGGCAACATCTGTCCTCAGAAACAGTACCACCTAATCCTCGCGGAGGACAGGACAGTGTTCCTAGGCGCCGTACCGAGTTAGTAGTATGCAGGGGCAAGGCACAACCTATGTGTTTTCACCCGCCTGGCTCTCCAAAGATGCCCTCCCTCATCTCTGGCCGATGCCCCCAGATCCTTGGAGCGGAAGAAGGGGCGGGTGGGAACTAAGAGACTCTGAGTCCTACCAGTCATAAGGCAACATTAGGAGCTCATGAGGTCGTGGGGTTCTCAGTCCTCCAAATTGAGATGGAAGCTAGTTCTGCCATTTTTGTAGTGGGACAACTGGAACTGGCTAATAACGTGCGGGGCCCAGGGCAAAATGAAATACAAGGCCCTTTGTTCAAAATGTATTAAGAATTTCAAGGGGCACGTGGGTGGCTCAGTCGGTGAAGCATCCAACTTCAGCTCAGGTCATGATCTCACGGTTCCTGAGTCTGAACCCCACATCGGGCTGGCTGCTGTCAGCCTGTCAGCCCGGCACAGAGCCTGCTTTGGATTCTCTGTCCCCCTCTCTGCCTCTGCCCAGCTTGTGCTCTCCCGAAATTAAATAAATATTTTTTAAAAACCATTAAGAAGTTCAAGATGACAACAGAACTATGTTTATTTTTTTTTAAGTTTATTTATTTATTTTGAGACCGAGACGGCACAAATGGGGGAGGAGCACAGAGTGAGAGGGAGAGAGAGAATCCCAAGCAGGCTCTGCAGTGTCAGCACAGAGCCCGATGCGGGGTTCGAACTCATGAAGCCGTGAGATCACGACCTGAGCCGAAACCAAGAGTCGGACGCTTCACTGACTGAGCCCCCCAGGTGCCCCGACAGCAGAGCTTTAAGTCAAGTGTGGGTCCTGCCCAGCAAGGGGCCCTGGGAGACAGGTCACTCTCCCAGGAAGCCAGCCCTGGGACAATTTGGGGCAAGTTCCTTTCCTTCCCTCCGATCAAAGGAAGTAGTTGTGACCTGCGCGAGGCCAGGTACCTAGATGGAGCTAAAATTTGGTTTGTTCCCGTATCCTGTCTGTATCCACAAGACTGTTATCTCTTGAGGGAAGTGACAATCTTTTCCAGCTTTTGTGACCACAGTGCCTGGCATACAGCAGGTGTTCAATAAATGTTCTCAAGTCCTTGCTCTTCCTAGAACCTCCCTTTCAAAGAGGACTGGTCTGCCAGTTGCTTCCGTCAATGTCTTATTTCCTTGCTCAGGTCACGGGGCCCTGGGGCCTTGGCTCCTGAATCCCCACCCCTACGCCAGGGATTGGACGGTCCACTTCTCTAGTTTTCTTCCACATGTGAACTCTCCGCCATCTGCTTGGCACTTTACCCTCCAGTTCCAACACTCAAGAAGGTGTTACAGATACTGCCCCTCACCTGGAAAAACAAAATCTTATTAGTCAATCATGAATTTCAGAGGATGGCACAAAACCGCTTTTCCCATCAGGGCCAGCCTTAGCTAGAGACCCAGGCACCCCTTTTTCTCTCCGCAAACCTTCTGTCCTCTTTGGATCCTCTCCACCCTCCCTGCAAGCCTGGCTTCACCCTGGCGGCTGCCCTGTGTGGTCCGGACACCTGGGATCTTGTTCCTGGTTCCATGGAGGAAAGCCGGTGGATGGGGGCTCCGGGGGCCTCAGGCCTCTCAGATTCACGTCGGTGACAGTCAGCAGGGCAGACAGACCTTTCTGTCCCCTCCCCTGATGGGACCTTGCTTCATCATTACGCTGTAAGACCTCTTTCTGCTAGGATGGGAGGGAGGAGCTGAGGTGTGGAGGCACACGAAACCAATCAGTCCCCTGGAACTACAGGTCACAGTCGGTCCAGACTCTTCCCCGAGCCTGCAAAGTGGCCCTGGAAAGTTACAGATGGTTCATTGGATTCCCCGTCCTCATACTGAGACTTTAGTATCTGCCGGGCCTGATGACGAATGCCAAGGGGTGACGAGGAGGACCTCGAAGCCCAGGGGGGAAGCAGGCTCTTCCAGGACTAACAAGGCAAACGGCAGTAAGGGCTGTGTGACAGCTTCTAGCAAAGACCACAGTGGCTCTCAGAGACGGGAGAGACAGCAGAAGGCACATTCCCTTCCTCTCTTTCGAAGGCCTCCTGCTGCAGTTCTGACGACTTTTTTTGTAAAGTTTATTTTTGAGAGAGAGCACGGGGTGGGGGGAGGAGTAGAGAGAGAGGGAGAGAGACAGAGGACCAGAATCCTGCTCCAAGCTGACAGCAGAGAGCCCGATGCAGGCCCCCGACTCGGGAACCGTGAGATCACGACCTGAGCTGAAGTCAAGAGTTGGATGCTTAACCCGGCCGAGCCGTTCGGCGCCCCTCGTGCCTTTGGATGCCAGATGTGTCTGCAGAACTGTAAACCCATTTCCTGCTTGAAGTAGCAAACGGATGCCCGCTCGTTGCGGGACCTCCCTGGTGAGCGTAGAAGAGGGGTCTCCCAAGGCCCTCTCCTTCAGAGTTAGCTCCCGGCACCTGACTCGTGAGCCCTTGGAGCGGCTGTCCCCGGTGGCTTCCCCCACACCTCCCAGAGAACTGTCAGGCCACCACTGCTGTCCTGGCCCCCCCCCCCGGGGGAGAACCACGGGCCCCTCTCCTGCTTACTCCAAGCACCCTAACCGGTTGCCCTGACTCTGCTGTTGAGATCTCAGCCGGCACCACCCCCTTGAGCGGGCTCTGACCCACCCCGTGCGGCCCAGTTCTCAGGCATCGGGCCCTGCGTTCCACACACCGCACGCCCCTCCTTGCCACTGCTCGGAGCGAGAATGTCCTGTCCCCTTCGAGGTCCTTCTAGGCAGACTAAGGAGCAAATTGAGGTGAGACCAACTGACAGGAGAAAATCAAATTTAATTTCGTACGTTCGGAGAATCCACACAGACGTGGGCATTCCAAAGATGATGAGGCAAAATGAGGTACGTTAGGGCATTCTGAATGGAGAAGGGGGTAGGGGGTCTGGGCTTCAAGGGGAAGAGATGCAGGAAGATGAAAAGAGTAAATGTTTGGTAAACAAGTGTTTGCTGAGAGGCTCGGAAACAACGGCAGAGAGGACTTTGATCAAACAGGCCTGGCCGAGTTCCGACTTCCTCCGTGGCTGCTACCTAGTTCATATTCTAATGTCGTCAGGTGTCCTTCCGGAGCAGCTCCTCTATCTGAATTCTTCTTGGACCACAAGGGAGATAGGCAAGGAGCTTTTCCGGCATCTGACGGGTTTTGATTGTTTTGTAATTCAAAATCCTCTTTATACCAAAGTAGCCCATCTTGGGGCAACCTACCCTTTGACCCCTACAGCATCCCCCAAATGACTGCCCATTGCTAAAGTTGCCCTAGGTTGGGGCCCCTGGGTGGCTCAGTAGGTTAAATGACTGCTTTGGCTCAGGTCATGATCTCAAGGTTCATGAGTTCGAGCCCCACATCGTGCTCTATGCTGATGTGCTCTATGCATCGTGCTCTATGCAGGAGCACAGCTCCTGCTTGGGATTCTCTCTCTCCCTCTCTCTGCCCCTCCCCTGCTTGCTCATGCATGCACATGCTCGCATGCTCTCTCTCTCTCAAAAATAAATAAACTTTAAAGACCCCCTGGGTCACGTCTCCCCAGTGCCAGGTTTAGGGGCTCACTTCCCCTTGGGGGCAGGCTGGACCCTGGCCAACACAAAGCCCTCTCCTCTCCCCACCCCTCAGCAGGCCCTTCTATTTCTGCTCTTCCAACAAAATTTCTCCCAGGAGAGACTCTGGCTGTGGCCTGCCCCTCTCCCTACTTCATCAGGGCTCCCCTCTTTGACCAAATCTCCTTACTGTGCCCATTTCACAGTCGGGAAGACCAAGCACAGAGAAACCTCTCTCACTTGCTGATTGCCCAGGGACTCAGCAGCTGGGAGTCTTGCCTGGAAACCCAGGCTCTGAGAGCAAGCCGAGTGGATCCTGGCTCGGGAGGCTGGCTCTCCTGGGAAGAGAAGCCTTCAGAGCCAGAGCAGTGGGCAGCTCCCAGGCTCCCAGCTCTCCCTCCAGCCAGCCCTCCCTCCCTCCCTCCCTCAGCCATCGAGCTTGGACTGGGGGCAGGCGCCCGGGGGGCCCGGAAACTGCCTGCAGCCTCCCAGGGGACCTTTCAGACCCAGCTGTTGTTGAGGATCAGAGAGCCAGCCAGAGACCTGGCCACGGGGAGGCTGCAAAGGGGGCTGTTTGTAGAGGACAGCGGCAACACACACTTAACCACCGGTGACACTTCCTCATCAGCCCCCCCCCCCCCCCCCCCCCCCCCCCCCCGCCCGCCCTCCCTGCCCCCTGCCCCCTACCCCCTACCCCCTACCCCCTACCCCCTACCCCCACGCAGTCCCAGAAGGCCGGCTGGCACAGAGCACGGGCACGGAGAGTTCCTTCCCAGCACGGCAGTGAGCTCCAGCCATGGGAGCAGATGCACATTCTCAGGGAGGCCGGGTCCCAAGGCCTTGGCAGGGACCGTGCCAGCTGCCCATCGCCAGCGAGGTCATGAAAAGGAGGTGAGGCGTGGGAGCCGGTCCCTTGGAGGGGCCACCATGGGACCCACCGGGCGGCCATCAGGCCTTGGCAGGAAGAGAAAACATTTTGCTCTTAGAGAGAGTAAAGAGAAAAGGCAGTGTGGCCCGGCGGGCCAACTTCGGCCAGTCTTGGAGGGGTGGAGAACAAAACCCTTTTTCTCCAGGTCCTCGGACCTTCTGCCAGCCTGGGCCGTCGATTGGTTCCTTCCCAGCTCTGGGGAGGTGTGGCGATCAGGGCCGCCCAGGGCCCATTGAGGAGAGGCCCTGAATAGACACATAGACAAGGAGACCCTGGCCCGCTGATGCTCCTTCCCAGAGCCGGCCTCACGGGCTTTGCATTCCGAGAGACCCACATTCGCCACCCAGGCCTCCTAACGTCTGTGAACGGCAGATGTTTAAAACCCTAAAGACCCGGTATCTGGGTATGTAAAGATCAGGAGCAGAGTGCCGACACAGTGTGCCTTTGCTCAAGGAGGTGGGGAGGGCAGACATCATGTTTATGCACCCTTGCTCGTGTGTGCCCAGAGTGTCTCTGGAAGGATAAACAAAACAAACGAACAAAATGGACTCTTTGGGTTGACTCCAGGAAGGGAAATGGGTGGCCGGCCGAGGAACATGGGAGGGAGGAAGGCCTTTCAGAGGGTACCTTTTGGAACTTTCAAGTTTTGAGTGGTTTCAATTACTGTATATTGAAAAATATAATTTGAGGGGGGCCTGGCTGGCTCGGTCCGTTGAGTGCCCGACTTCGGTTCAGGTCATGATCTCACAGCTCTTGGGTTCGAGCCCTGTGCCAGGCTCTGTGCTGAAAGCTCAGAGCCTGGAGCCTGCTTCAGATTCTGTGTCTCCCTCTCTCTCTCCCTCTGCCCCTCCAATGCTCATGCCTCTGTCTCTCTCTCTCTCTCTCTCAAAAATAAATTAAAAAATTATTTTAAAAAAATTAAAAAAATAATTTGAATTAGATAAAACACAAGGGTAGCAGTGAGGTCCCGCTGGATTGCTGGGAGGATGAAGCAAGTTAATATCAATGAAACGCCAGCAGGATGCCCGGTGCGTGACAGGCCCTCAGGAAGCGGTGTCAGAGCCCTACGGGGTTCTGAAGCAGGTGCACCAGCCCGCACGGCTGGGCCAGGAAGAGCAGGCACAGTGCTTCCTGCCACACGGGTGGGACCTTGAGGTCCAGAAGGGATGTGCCCAAGGTCACACAGCTGGACGTGATGGGTCATGGATCTTGGACTGGAATCCTGTTCCCAGGCTCCTCCTGGGAACATCTGTAGAAACTAGAAAAACTATTTAAGATCTCTGGAGATACCAACACCAGTGAGAATCAAACTCTTCAGAGATGGCATGAATTTCAAGGTCAGCCTTCAGAAGAGCAAGCAGCCCCAGCCTTGGCTGAGCAGGGCAGACCTTTGGGTTGGGGTCTAAAGGCAGTGAGGCCGGATCTAAAATCTAGTCTCCTGCCAAGAGCCAGTCCACCCAAGAGGCCCATTTGTCGAGGGACCACATGCTTCTATCTGTGGTTTCTCTTTCCAGCCGCAGGCTTGGCATCGGCTAGAGAGGAATCCCTTTCCAAAATACCCCCAGCCCTGCCCTCACCCAGCAGCCTCCTCCTCTACCAAGATGGCATGCCTACTGTATACGGGGCCTTCGGCAAGTCCGTTGGGACACCAGGAGGTCTAAGGAAACTGTTGGACCTTCTAGCTTCATTGGAAGCTAAGAGCAGAAGTCCTGGCTCTGCCACTCCCTAGCTGTGTGACCTCGAGTCACGCACTTCTCAGTCTGCAGCCTCTGCTTCCTCATCTGGAAAATGGGCATTGCAAAAGCAGCTGCCTAGCTCGTTCTGAGGGTTAAATGAGAATCCACAGAAGACGTGTAAACTGTCCATTGGAAGCGCCCAACCCGTGGTTCTATCAGCCACTGCCGTCACGCAAGAGAGAAAGGGGAAAGATGCATTAAAAAAAAATTTTTTTTTTAAGTATTTGAGAGAGAGAGAGAGAGAGAGAGAGAGCGTGAGTGGCAGAGGGGCAGAGAAAGAGGGCGAGAGAGAGAGAGAATCCCAAGCAGGCTCCACACTGTCATCGCAGAATCCAATGTGGGGCTCAAACCCATGAAACTGTGAGATCCTGACCTGAGCTGAAAATCGAGAGTCAGATGCTTAACCAGCTGAACCACCCAGGCGCCCCTGGAAAGATGCATTTTAAGACAGACAGGACCAGGGGGGTCTGGGTGGCTCAGTCGGTTAAGCATCTGACTCTTGATTTCAGCTCAGGTCAAGATCTCACGAGTTTGTGAGTTCAAGCCCCACATCTGGCTCCTTGCACTGACAGTGTGAAGCCTATTTCGAATTCTCTCTCTCTCTCTCCCTCTCTCTCTGCCCTTCCTGCACATGCTTTCTCTCTCTCTAAATACATAAATAAAGTTAAAATTTTTTTTAATTAAAAAAATAAGACCGGACCAGAGGTTGGATGAGTGACTTAAGCCTACACAGCATTATCACTATTGGGATTCCCAGAAAGAATGCCAGGCTGGTCTAGAAGACGCCAGGAACAAGTGGATCTTGCATTGGGCCTTGAAGCAGAGAAAAAAGGAGATGACGTTCCAAGGAAGAGGCTCAGTGATGGCAAAGTGGGGGCTGGGAATGAGGCTGGCATGTGCAGCTGGAGGAACCAAGACAGCAGTCTTTGTCTTTGGGGAATCAGCCCCTCGTCTTGTAGACGAAGCCCCGGGGTGTGAAGCCAGCCTCTGCCGTGCCCCCTGGCAGCACCCAGGCTGGGCCAGAGGCAGAGTTCCTGCTCTCGCCTCGTTGGTATCAGTTTGCCCCCTCTGTCTGGGTCCAGCTGCCAGGGCCAAGAATGCCTCAGGGGATTCAAAAACACCTTGGCTTCATTCCCGATCCCAGGAAAGGCCAGTGAGGACAGATGACCTGACACTGTGCCCACTGCCCTCACCATGACTGTCCCCGTCCCGCAAGTGTGGCTCTGCCGTGATCAGGCTCCTTTGCTTGGGCAGTCGATAGAACTTAGCACCCCCTGTTCCTGGTAACACTGTGCATGCTCATTATCAGAACTTTAGAAATGATAGAAGCACTTTAAGAAGAAAAGAATCAACACCTTCGTCTCCAACCCAGAAAGAACCTCAGCCATCATTTGGCCATGTACGTCCTTCCAACCTTTTCCTATGCATGCAGTCTTGACAAAGTCAGAATTTGTGCCACATGGGACAGACTTCTCAATTGGCCTCGGGGTGCCTGGGCGGCTCAGTCGGTTAAGTGCCTGACTTTGGCTCAGGTCATGATCTCGTGGTTCGTGAGTTTGAGCCCCGCACCAGGCTCTTTGCTGTCAGCGTGGAACCCATTCGGATCCTCTGTCCCCCTCTCTGTCTCTGCCCCTCCTCCGCTCATTCTCATTCTCTCTCTCTCTCTCTCTCAAAAACATTTAAAAACCAAATAGAATGGCCTCACCGATCCCCACCTCCTGGAAGTCGTGCCTTTATGTGAGGCCCTCCCTTTGAGTGTGAGCTCGACCCAATGACTTGCTTGTAAGGAGGAGAATGTGGCAAAAGTGATAGTGTCAAGTTTGAGATGAGGGTCCATCTTTTCTTAATTTTTTATGTTTATTTATTTTTGAGAGTGAGAGAGCGCAAGCAGGGGAGGGACAGAGAGAGGGAGACACAGAATCGGAAGCAGGCTCCAGGCTCCGAGCTGTCGGCACAGAGCCCGAGGCGGGGCTTGAACCCACGGACCGTGAGATCGTGACCTGAGCCAAAGTTGGACGCTCAACCGACTGAGCCGCCCAGACGCCCCAAGGTGAGGGTCCATCTTCCTGGCACTCTTTCTCTCCGGCTCTCCTCACAGGCTGTGCTGATAGGAAGGACCACTTGGCAATGAACCAATGACAGCGTCTCCAACCTTATGGTCCTGAATCCTACCAACAACCGCACGGGTGAGCCTGCGAGCAGATCCTGCCGCTGTAGAGTCTCCAACTAAGACCGCAGCCCCTATACGGCTTTGTGAGAAACTCAGAACAGGTGGACCAGCTCCACTGTTCAGGTTCCTGACGCACACAAAGTGTGAGATAATAAGTGTACATCGTTGGGGCCCCTGGGTGGCTCAGTCGGTTGAGCACCTGACTCTCGATTTTGGCTCAGGTCATGATCTCAGTCGTGAGATCGAGCCCCATGTCAGGATCCACACTGGGTGTGGAGATTTTCTCTCCCTCTCCTTCTGCCCCTCCCCCATGCGTGCACACGCACACTTGCACACTCTCTCAACAAAAACACTTCTTTAAAAAAAAACTTTCAAAAAAATAAAATAAATGTGCGTTGTTTTAAGCCACTGTATCTTGAAATCATGTGTTATACAGCAATATACAACTAATAAATTATGTATATAATTTTATAAACTAATTTTAAAGGCTGACATAACCACATTAGCATTCTCTTTCTTTATCATATCTCTCTACAAACATCATGCTTGCTTGTTGCTTAATGCTTCATCCATAATTTGTTTAACCATCCTATTGTGGGTCCTTTGAATTATCTTCCGGTTTTCACTGTGCAGTTAACATTGTTATGCTTAAAGCATCAACTATAAGACAATTTCCTCAGAACATAAGTCCATAAGAATTACTGTGTCTGAGACCATGATATACACCATTTAGCAGTAGGATTTATGATAAACTCCTCACCCTACCTCTTTAAGGTACAGTTTATCCTTTTAAATCCTGGGTCTATACACCAGACCACTCGACAAAGTTGCCATAAGGTCATGCTGAGAGCCAAGGATTTGGCTGGGGTCAGAGGTTAATATCTTAGAGAAGCCATAAACAAGAGGTTCAGGTTCAATTTTCCTTTCCAGAGCATTTGGTCCCGAAGGAGATTGAGGGTACACCTTCTAGATTCTGTTTACTACAAACTCAAACTGTATGTCTAAGCAAGCCCCTTCTTCTCACTGTCTCTCAGGGTTCCCATTTATCACTGTGTGACTTTGGACAAGTACTTAACCTCTCTGTGCCCCCGTGTTCTCATATGTAAAAGTGGGGAGTAAAAATAATACCCACGTCACAGTATTGTGGGAGAATTAGATGATTTAAAACATGTAAAGTGCAGGGCACCTGGGTGGCTTAGCCGGTTGAGTGTCTGACCCTTGATATTGGCTCAAGTTGTGATCTTGGTGTTGTGAGATCAAGCCCGCGTCGGGCTCCATGCAGCCTGCTTGGGATGTTCTCTCTCGCCCTCTCTCTGCCCGTCCCCCACTCATGCACTCTCTCAAAATAAATAAACATTTAAAAAATAAGGGGCACCTTGGTGGCTTAGTCCGTTAGGCGTCTGACTTCGGCTCAGGTTGTGATCTCATGGTTTACGAGTTTGAGCCCCGCGTCGGGCTCTGTGCTGACAGCTGGGAGCCTGGAGCCTGCTTCGGATTCTGTGTCTCCCTCTCTCTCTGCCCCTCCCCTGCTCGTGCTCTGTCTCTCTCAAAAGTAAATGAAATTTTTTTAAATGTTCTAATAAAATAAAATATGCAAAGTGCTTAGAAAAGTGTTGTATATAGTGCTATTGTGTGCGCACTCTCATTCTCCAAGGAGAGCAAGGTGATGAAGAGTTGAGCAGACCCGGCTTTAAATTCCCCCTCCGCTGATTATGAGCTGTGTGACCTTAGACGAATGACTTAGCCTTTCAGAGATTTGATTTGTGGATTAGCCATGAAGCTAACGAAGCTTTCGGAACCCTCATCTGCCAACCTCATTTCGTACAATGCTTAGAATTGTATCATTGCAATTTACATGTAATTTGCAACTGTGTAATTACAGAAGAGGGCCCCCAATTTTATAAGCTTCCGGGCCTCAAAAACCTGGGTTGATCCCTAAGAAAGGTGGTACCGTATGGCGTGGTTATAAAAATTGAACAAGGTAATGTGTTTAACGACTGAAAATAGCGTGTGGCACATAGAAAGTCCTGACTTGTATATAGTAGCTACTTCTTTGGAACATTCGAAAATAGAACTTGCTTGCTTCTTTGTTGCAGGGGGGAGGGGAGGCCTGTGTGGCTTAGTTGGTTACGCGTCCGACTTCAGCTCAAGTCATGATCTCAGGGTTCATGAGTTTGAGCCCCGTATCGGGCTGTGTGCTGAGAGCACAGAGCCCGCTTGGGATCCTCTTTCCCCCTCTCTCTCTGCCCTTCCCCTGCTCATGCTTGTTCTCTCTCTCAAAAATAAACACCAAGAACTGGCTTTCTTCCTTTTCTTCGTTCATACATGTAACCATTTCAAGAAACTTAATCTACAAAAACCAAATTTTAGAAACTAAAGCAGAGGATGATCATTCTAGTTGTAAGTTGACTCACTGATGTTACTTCCTTTGTTTTTTTGAGTAATCTATGCCCAGTGGAGGGCTTGAATTCAGGACCCCGAGATCGAGTCACGCGTTCCTTGTACTGCATCAGCCAGGCACCCCTCTGGCTTGACATTTTTAGTTGATGTCTGAAAAGCAGGGATCCGTCCGCTGGCCAACCAAACATAGTCACTGAGACACAGGAAGTGCTTGGAAATCCTGAGAGGACGTCCCTGCGGAGAACAGAGGAATAAACACGCCTGGTACCCTGTGCCGCTAAACTTCGTTGCCAAAGCTGGAAGAGGAGGGCGGTGGGTGGCCACACCCTCCCAAACCTAGATGACAGGACTCTGCCTTGTTTTTGTTTTTTGTAAACATCCAGACGACTTCCTTCTCTTTCTTTCATTAAAAAAAAAAAAATTTTTTTTTTTTTTTTAAGACAGTAATGAAGGAAAGAACCAAAGCAGGTAGGCGTCCCTCTCGGCAAAGCCCCTGGCGATAACACAAGACAATAATGAGGAGGTTGAGACCAGGTAAATAAAGCCAGCGGTAAACAACAGTAAAAGGAGCAGTGGCTGGTGGAATGCGGGAGGGAGAGGATCCAAGACGGGGGCAGCCAGGCAGTGAGTCAGCCTGGAGGCTTGGCTGTCCCTCCTCCCGACGGCCCCTTGGGGAGGCAGGGCTCAGACCAGGGACACGCCTGATAAGCCCGGTCAGAATCCAAAGGCCCCAGAATCCCCTCCTGGATCTGGTGTTATCTCTCCCTCCGTGACTGTGGCTCCGTCCTCCACATCCAGCCACCCCTTGCTTATGATTCCAGCCTCTTGTATCCTAAAACAGAGCCTGTGTAAAGGACCCATCTCTTTCAACCAGGGGCGTTTCATACCTGGCACCCGGTGGCTTGTGTGGCCACCTCCTCACATGCCTACATGACCTTGGCTGCACCCGCATTTTCTAGACCAAACGGATCCCCCCCCCCCGCCCAAGTAATGATTCTAAGCCCTGGCAATTCTGGGTAACAGAGTGGCAAGGGCACCGATGCCTTAGACTCGCACGGTGTTCTCCCTTGGGTGACTTTGACAGTCATGTAAATTCTTCCCTCGGTGCCATAAAATGGGGGGAGTGATAGCCACGTGGCCCGCCTTACTTTGAGGGTCGTGAGGAGGAAGTGAGCTGCTGTGTGGGAAAGTGCCTTGCAAAAGGGAAGGTATGTAAGAAAGCTAGATCGTGGTAATAAACTTGGGAAATTTCCAGTCCCAGCCTGATGTGGCACATTCTCTTTCCGTGTCCTGCAGTGACCTGGAAATGCTGCCTGGGCCCTTTCCCCAACCCCCCCGGGGTCTGTCTGTACGTCCCAGGCCAGTGCTCAGAGAGGTCTCCTCAGTGCCAGCTTGGACAGTGCCTGGGCCTTGTGAGCATGTCTCACTGACTGGCCTCTCCCTGGGACCGATCTCCTCCACGTCTCCAACTTCCTGTTGATATCCAGCCCAGGACAGGAGGCAAGTCCCTGATGGCCAAGCATCCTCCGGGAAAGTGAGAATTCCATCTCCTCAAGTGTGGCAGGAGAAGGAGAAGTTCTATGGTTGAAAAGTTTGGGAAATTCTGCTGACCCAGATTCAACCTTCTCTTTCCCTTCCCTTCCCTGCCCATCAAGGAAACAAACAGTAACCTGTGGGGTTGGGACAACACAGTGACTAAGGGAGTAGTTGGGGGGTTTTAGTTTGCCCCTCCAGTCACCCTCTGTTTTGGGGATGTTTTAAAGGCAATTTTCAAATACATGGAAGTAAATAGTAAAATAAACCCTTCGGATCACCTCCAACAATTATCGATAATTAAGAACATGAAGGGGGGTGCCTGGGTGGCTCAGTCGGTTAAGCGTCCGACTTTAGCTCAGGTCATGATCTCACAGTTCGTGGGTTCGAGCACCGCGTCAGGCTCTGTGCTGACAGCTCAGAGCCTGGAGCTGCTTCGGATTCCGTGTCTCCCTCTCTGCCCCTCCCTTGCTCGCACTCTGTCTCTTTCTCTCCCCAAAATAAATAAAATAAAAAAAAGAACATGAAGGGGGAGAGATTCAGGGACCAATTCCACGGCCTAAATTCCAGTCTGACCACCAATTAGTGCTGAGACGCCGGGCAAGTTCGATCTTTCTAAGCCTGTTCCCTCACGCATTAAGTGGGAATGATAACTGGGAATAATCACCTTGATAACTCCTCGTTCTTGAGGCGTAAATGAAATAGTAAAGGAGATAGGGTAGCCCTAAGGCACTAGCTGAATGTCCCCAACAAGGAACGGGCTGGGTCATTAGTGATAATCATTGCCAGAGACCATGTGCTAGAGGCTAGGAGTGTGGGCCAGGGCAGGCCGCCCCAAGATGGGCCACTTTGGCAGGAATGTTACTTTGAGTCAAAAGCAATCAAAACCGCCCAGGTTCAGGAAAAGCTCTTCACCTCCCCCACAAAGGCCTGCTTGTACCAGGAAGAGGGCTATTAACAGAAATTCCTGTTTACCCAAGAAACATGTCTGTGTAATAGGGCAACCTTTGTTTAGCAAACAACTTCTCTCACCTTCCTGCTAATGCTCTTCCTCCCCCAGACCCCCACCCCTCTCCTTAGCTGAAATAAGCATCATGTTGCCTGCCTTTGGAATTTACATGTCCCTGTGGATTCGCCGTATGTGCACTATGAAATTTGATTTTCTCCTGTTAATCTGTCTCCTATCAATTTGATTCCTAGTCCAGCTAGAAGGACCTCGAAGGGCAGAGAAAACTGTTCCTCCCCAACAGGGTTCTGGGGCCAGACTGCCTGTGTTTGAATTCCAGCTCTCCGTTTCTAGCTGTGTGACCTTGGATAAGTTGCTGGCCCTCTCTGTGCCCCAGTATGTTAACAGCATTACCTACCTCCTGGGTGTTTTGTTAGGCATGTGCAAGTATTGCATAGGGAACAGCATTTGGCCCATGGTAAGGGCTCCATAAAGGTTGGCTTTGGCACTGTTAACACAACCTGTCGAACTTCACTTATTTGGGCATTTTGTACATTCCATTCACACCTATATGCATCCTCTTTCAGAAGTGGAATCTCAGGGTAATCTTTGGGAAAGTCTGGAAGAAGGAAAGAAGGAAAGTCTCAGGAGTCTCACTTCCACTGGACCATGCCACAGAGGCCCCTGCCATTTTCCTAGCAGAAATAACCAGACCCGTGGGCCTAAGAGTTACATGCTCTGATTTCTTGCTCTTTATGTGGGTCACAGATTTTTCACAGGGCATTCAGAAATGCTTTTAGGTTAAGTTGACACAACCTTGAAAAGCTGGAGTCACAAACCAGGAGAGGCTTCACAGAGTTCTCTGTCCCCCAAGAGCTGAACAAAAAGAATTCTCATTTCTTGAAACCTTTAAAATGCTGCCTGACCCTTCACAGAGCCCCGTCACCTGGAAACCCTAGAGTAGCATCCGGGGACGAGTCCGTTTCATTCTTCTCCCCTCATGGAGCAGGCACTCACCAGGTATCCCGCGGGTGCCAGGCCCAGGATGAGGGGACAGGGCGTGCCCACTTTTCTCTGGGGGGAGGGACCCTCAGCTGGTCACTTACCACATCTGGGCTTTCTTTTTTTGATAGGGTACACCCAGATGATATCCAGAGTCCCTTGCAAACATTGCCTTTTGTAAT
This sequence comes from Panthera uncia, assembly GCF_023721935.1. Lineage (NCBI taxonomy): Eukaryota > Metazoa > Chordata > Mammalia > Carnivora > Felidae > Panthera > Panthera uncia. The sequence goes on from NW_026057583.1 coordinate 78,925, forward strand.
TATGTAATTCTATTTTTTTAATGTTTATTTATTTTTGAGAGAGAGAGATATGCACGGGGGAGGGCAGAGAGAGGGAGACACAAAATCTGAAACAGGCTCCAGGCTCCGAGCTGTCAGCACAGAGCCTGACGTGATACAAACCATGAGGTCATGATCTGAGCCAAAGTTGGACGCTTAACCGACTGAGCTACCCAGGCACCCCTGTAACTCTATTTTTGACGTGAAGTGCTACTATTCGAACGATCTGATTCTTTTGCCCAAACAAAGGGGGAGTGGGAGAGAGAAACTGGGGGGCCTGTGGCTTCTGGAGATGGGGGTTCACCTCTCGGCCCGCATCTGCCCACACCAGCTCCTGCATCCAGATATTTACAGAGGTGGAAACCACAGTTTTTTTGCAGCTTTCAGACGGTGTGGCCAGCTCATCCCATCTGACCCCCTGTTTTGTTTATTGGGGGAAAACACCAAAAAACCCTACTACCAGGGTCCCAGACAGGTTGAACCCATGACCTCAGGGAAGGCAGTGACCTGGGCTTGTGCCAAGAGGAAATCGCAGTGGCCTGAGGAGGGCGGGGCCTTCTGCTGATGCCGCAGATAGAATACCACGAACTGGCAGGAGACCCTCTGAGCCCACGTCCTGACCTCTTCACCCCACTGCCTGTTTCTACAATCGCGCTCCCACGGACTCCTCGCAGGGAAATGACTTCCTTTACTCTCAGTTGGATTAATTAAAGAATGCAGTTGGGACGCCTGGGTGGCTCAGTCAATTGAGTGTCCGACTCTTGGTTTCGGCTCAGGTCACGATCTCACGATTGGTGGGATCGAGCCCCAAATCGGGCTCTACAATGACAGCACAGAGCCTGCTTGGGATTCTCTCTCTCTCTCTCTCTCTCTCTCTCTCTCTCTCTTTCTCTCAAAATAAGGAAATAAACATTAAAAAAAAAAAAAAAAACGAGTTTAGGGGCACCTGGGTGGCTCAGTCGGTTACACATCCAGCTTCAGCTCAGGTCGTGATCTCAGAGTTTGTGAGTTTGAGCCCCGCATCGGGCTCTGTGCTGTCAGGGCAGAGCACGTTTCAGATCTCAATCTCTCTCTCTCTCTCTCTCTCTCTCTCTCTGCCCCTCCCCCACTTGTGCATGTGTGTGTGCACTCTCAAACTTAAAAAAAATGAAAATAAATAAATAGATAAATAAATAAAAACAAGCTGTTAAGAAGGGCAGTTGTCACTCTGGATAGAAAGCTGACCAGGGGTGGTAGGTTGAATCATGGTCCCCATTATCCACTGTCCCTTCCAATAAGAGGAAAATTGGTCCCTGCCGTGAGATGTGTGGCACCTCCCTGAGGACAGACCCTTTCCCACCCCCTTGGCATGCCAGGCCATGTGATTCAGTATGCCCTGCGACATGAAGGCGGAAATAGCCGAGGCAGCTCTGAGCAGAAGCTTTAAGAGCCATTGCACATTTCCTCCAGAGGTCTTACCCTTTCCTTCTGCCTTGAGAGTATGGGGTTCCAGACAGCGGCTCCTCCTTCAACCCGGGTCCTGGACTGGGGAGTCGCACCTGCAGCCACCGACATTTAATGGGACTGAGAAACGGGCCACGCTTGTTCTACACCACTGAGATTTGGGAATCGTTTCCTACTGTGTCATGACCTCACAGAGGCTGACTAATCCAGCAGTGTTGCCCCAGATGGCGTCACGGCATCCCTATTTTTCTCTCCTGCCTATTCGTGTTAAAATCTGAACACTGACGACACCAAAATAAAAAAGCTTTTGCGCGGCAAAGGAAAACTATCAACAAAATGAAAACACAACCAACCAAATGGGAGAAGATATTCACAGATGATATACCCTATGAAGGGTTAACATGTATGTTGATGTTATTAATGTTATTAATATATATCAATGTTAATGTTATTAACATACAATTATATTTATATTAATATGTATAACCAAAATAGATAAATAACTTCTATAGCTCAACACCAAAAACACAAATAATCTGACTAAAACCACAGGCAGAGGACCTGAATAGACATTTTCCCAAAGAAAACATAGAGATGACCAACAGACACATGAAAAGATGCTCAACATCAGGGAAATGCAAGTCAAAACCACAGCGATGTCACCTCACACCTGTCAGA